>NC_053025.1:498262840-498446078 GCF_003073215.2 Triticum urartu | reverse complement strand
AAAGTTTCATGCAACTGATTCCAAAACTTTGAGGTAAATTGGGTTCCTCTATCTGATACGATACTCCTCGGAACTCCATGCAAACAAATGATCCTAGTCATGTATATCTTCGCCAACTTAGCACTGGTGTAAGTGGTCTTAACTGGAATAAAATGTGCTACCTTCGTCAAACGATCAACTACTACCCATATCGAATCATATCCTGCTTTCGTCCTGGGTAGTCCTGTGATAAAATCCATGCCTATCTTATCCCACTTCCACTCGGGTATCGGCAATGGTTGTAACAATCCAGCTGGCTTATGATGCTCTGCCTTTACTCTCTGACATACGTCACAAACTGCTACATATGCTGCAATATCCTTCTTCATTCTGGTCCACCAGAATGTTTCCTTCAAATCCAAATACATCTTGGTATTCCCTGGGTGAATCGAATACGGTGAATCATGTGCGTCCTGCAAAATCAACTTCCTGATCTCCGGGTCATTGGGCACGTAAACATGGTCCTCAAACCATAAGGTATCGTGCTCATCCTCATGAAATCCTTTTGCTTTTCTTTGGTCATTCTCTCTTTTATAGAAGCAATCTCCTTGTCAGACTTCTGAGCTTCTCTTATCTTATCCATCAATGTTGACTGAATCTCCAATGCTGCTACATAGCCTCTCGAAACTATTTCCAAACATAGCTCACGAAAGTTTTCTGCTAACTCCTTAGGTACTTCTCCTGTCATTACCATATTGACATGGCTCTTACGGCTCAATGCGTCAGCTACTACATTAGCTTTTCCGGGATGGTAATGCAATCTCATGTCATAATCCTTGATGAGCTCCAACCATCTCCTCTGTCTGAGGTTCAACTCCTTCTGCGTGAAAATGTACTTCAAACTCTTGTGATCCGTGTACACCTCACAATGATTTCCAATGAGGAAATGTCTCCACGTTTTCAATGCATGCACTACGGCTGCTAACTCCAAATCATGTGTGGCATAATTCAACTCATGAGGCTTCAATTGCCGTGAAGCATAAGAAACAACTCTCCCTTCCTTCATAAGCACTGCTCCAAGTCCTCGACGTGAAGCGTCGCAATACACCTCATAATCCTTGGTCTGATCTGGCAAAATCAATACTGGTGAGGTAACCAAACGTTTCTTCAATTCCTGGAAACTAGCCTCACACTCCTCAGTCCATTTGAACTTAGTATCCTTCTTCAACAACTCCGTCATAGGCTTTGCAATCTTTGAAAAATTCTCAATGAATCTCCGGTAGTATCCTCCGAGTCCAAGAAAACTCCGGATCTCTCCAACTGTCGTTGGTGATTCCCATTCGGTTACGGTCGCAACCTTTATGGGGTCAACTGCTATACCTTCTCCGGATATAACGTGTCCGAGGAATCCAACTTCCTTTAACCAAAACTCACATTTGCTCTGATACCATTCTCTGTCGCGACCCGACCCGAATGGATCAAGCGCTCTGTGCTCAGGTGTCATCCCTGGATGAGTAATGCTGACACCACACAGTACATCGAAGGATTTATAGCAGGGTGGCAATCACACACTTATTACATCGTTGTCTCAAAAGAGAACTTATTACAATAAGCATGGCTTAAGGCCATCTAGTGTCGGTAACAGCGGAAGACTTGGAAGATAAATGGGTCCATCAACTCCAACGGCATCACTGAGTATAGAACCCCGACCTAAAAGAACTTACCCGTCGTCTGAAAAGTCTGCAACATGAGAAGTTGCAGCCCGAAAACGGGTCAGCACATGGAATATGCTGGCAAAGTAACACATAGAGAGTAATGGAACGAAACAGCTATACTATATGCATATATGGCTGGTGGAAAGCTCTATGGTTACAGTTTTGCGTAAAGCCAATTTTTCCCTACTGCAAAGGAATAAATTTATTTAACTATCAAGGTGGTTGTGAAACATCGAGAATGGTTGACAGCATTCTCAATCCCAATTAAAAATAATTAAAACCCAACAACATTAATTAGAAGTAACATGTTGAGATTCACATGATATTCAAGTACTAGATACTCAAGTTGTCCATGACCGGGGACACGGCTAATCATGATTAGTTTGTACACTCTGCAGAGGTTTGCGCACTTTTCCCCACAAGACTCGATCGCCTCCGTTGGATTTCTCGCACTACATGGTGTTTGAGAAGACGGATGACCGAGACATAGTCTTTCAGAAGAGCTAGGACCTTACGATCGGGTAGACCGGTACACCTACATCCCCTACATCTGCTAGTCCACCACTGTAAGAGTTCGCACAACTTAGTCAACTATGCCAGAGCCCATAATGGATTGTGGCTGCACACGGAAGTTTCTAGCATGAAAGATCTTATGATCCCTTTGAGCCTGGGTGGCGGTCCAAGAAAACAGGCAAGTCCTGGTAACCCCAGGTGCCTCAATCCACCCAGATGTGTGTTAGGTTGCCACCTTAGATAAACCCTTAATTAACAATCTCACATCTGTCATGGATATCACTCACCCAATCCACGTCTACTAGCATAGCATGGCATAATAAGCAAACGTAGAAGTAACTCCCAAAGGTTTCATAATAATACAGGTGATAGGTACTACCTCATCTACTTCCCATCCCACAGTTTAATTAGATCCTAATCATGCAATGTGAGAGGATTGATCTAATGCAATAAAACTGGGTTGTAGAAAAGGTATGATCAAAGTGTTACTTGCCTTGCTGATGATCCGCGAGACCTAGGGAATCGAAGTAACAGGCGGCGCAATCTGGGTGATCTAATCGCAGACAAACAACAAGCACACAATAAGTACTCATCTAATGCACAGGTAAAACTCGAACAAGAGAACGAACCAGGAAGTACAACTTAAGAACTCCGGTTGCAAAGAAAGAACGAACCGAACAAAGAAACGGAAAACAAACGGCGGAAGAAAACAACTCGGTTCTAGCAAGTTGAAACTAGGTCAAATTATACAGGGGCAAAACTTGTTTAAGTTGGTTAGACAGAACGGCGGTTTCGAAACGAAACTCCAGGCGCTTGAATCACCTGATTCCGATAAACGAGCGAGAAGAAATACTAGAACGAAGATCGGATCTGAGATCACGATCGCGGAATAAATCCGACAGAAAGAAAACGAAGAACGGTTAAACAAACGGACGTTCGTTAACCTAGAAGAATCCGGTGATCACGTTCGTTAGGACGAACGGTCCGGCGAACGGTCCAAATGCAACTAAATCGGAAAAGAAAACGAATCCGATCTAGGGTTTCGGAGAAGAAAACCGATCTAGAAAACGAATCGGAAGAGAAGAAAAGAATCGGAACGATTAGAAGAAAACGATCCGAGGAAAAGAGACGCGGGGCAACCTCCGGCGAGGGGCTCCGGCGGCGGCGTAGGGCGGCGGCGGCGTAGGCAAGGTGCGGCGGCGTGGGTGTGGGGTGGCTTGGGGCTTGGGGCTTGATTTGATGATTTGGAGGGGGGGTGTTGGGGTATTTATATTGGTGAGGGGAGAGGAGACTTGGGGTAGGGGACAAGAAAAAGAGAGGAAAAAGAGTCCTAGAAGAAAAAGGAAAACGGAACAAAGGAAAAGGGGGGGGGCTACCGGCCTTGAGTCCTACTAGGACTCGGCCTAGAGGCGAGGCGAGGCGGCGGCGCTGCCTGCGCCTGGCGCGCGCGCGCAGGGGATGGGGCGGCCGGCTGGCTGGGCCTTTGGCCCGGCTGGCCTGCGGGAGTTCCTTTTTTTAAAATAATTCCGCGCGCAGAAAAACAAAGAAAAAGAAAACTAAACGGACTCCAAAAATACTAAAGTAAATTTTCCCCGACTCCTAAAAATGAGCCGAACAAAATGAACTTTTCTCCGGACCTAAAATGCAATTTTTAAAACACGCATTTTTCCCTATCCAAATAAAATGCAACAAAACTCCGGCAAAACCAAAATTGATCTATTTATTAAATCTTCATTTTTCCTCAATTTTGGGAAAGTCATATTATTCCCTCTCCTATATTTTTGATATCGGAAAAATTATTGAAGATGAAATAAATAAATCAAATGATCCTCTTTTCAAAATTTGAGAAAACTCCCAAATATGAAAATAGCAAAATCTCCAACTCTCTCCGAGGGTCCTTGAGTTGCGTGAAATTTCTAGGATCAACCAAAATGCATGAAAATATGATATGCATGATGATCTAGTGTATAACATACCAAATTGAAAATTTGGGATGTTACAATGATCAAGTCTATCTATGAATAATATTTGAATCTTCTCTGAATTCTTTTATCTATGATTGGTTATCTTTGCAAGTCTCTTCGAATTATCAGTTTGGTTTGGCCTACTAGATTGATCTTTCTTGCAATGGGAGAAGTGCTTAGCTTTGGGTTCAATCTTGCGGTGTCCTTTCCCAGTGACAGTAGGGGCAGCAAGGCACGTATTGTATTGTTGCCATCGAGGATAACAAGATGGAGTTTTCATCATATTTCATGAGTTTATCCCTCTACATCATGTCATCTTGCTTAAGGTGTTACTCTGTTTTCATTAACTTAATATGCTAGATGCATGCTGGATAGCGGTCGATGAGTGGAGTAATAGTAGTAGATGCAGGCAGGAGTCGGTCTACTTGTCTCGGACGTGATGCCTATATACATGATCATACCTAGATATTCTCATAACTATGCTCAATTCTGTCAATTGCTCAACAGTAATTCGTTCACCCACCGTAGAATACTTATGCTCTTGAGAGAAGCCACTAGTGAAACCTATGGCCCCCGGGTCTATCTTCATCATATTAATCTTCCAATACTTAGTTATTTCCTTTGCTTTCTACTTTGCTTTTATTCTAATTTGCATCTTTATCATAAAAATATCAAAAATATTATCTTATCATATCTATCAGATCTCACTCTCGTAAGTGGCCGTGTAGGGATTGACAACCCCTTATCGCGTTGGTTGCGAGGATTTATTTGTTTTGTGCAGGTACGAGGGACTCGCGCGTAGCCTCCTGCTGGATTGATACCTTGGTTCTCAAAAACTGAGGGAAATACTTACGCTACTTTGCTGCATCATCTCTTCCTCTTCGGGGAAAAACCAATGCAGTGCTCAAGAGGTAGCAAGCATCTTCCAGAAGCCTAAGCCAAACATGCCAAATGCTGAGCATGATGAAGCCACTGCCGCAAGATGCTGAATATCCAAAGGAATTCTTTGTTGAAGACCTAGAGTATCTACCCCGCACTATTTATCATATCATCAGGCGAACTCTATGCCTGTCAAAGGACATTCTACGGCAGCCAAGCTTGAAGGCGCAATGAAGACATTGGTTTTCTATATCTTCAATGGCATCAGCTTCAAGGCTCAGGACTTCTTCATCAGGCAATTGGCTGCATCTGGCTCCGATATATTTGGTCTGAAGTTCTATGCTCCATGGGTAATGCGCCTCATCAAGCTTCACTCTGCTATCAACTATCAATCATCTGCGCGCAATCATCTCATATTCTTGCCAGAGGTTGAAGCCATATACCCAGAGCCTGCCAAGGAGCCAATTTATCTTCACAAGCCGATCACCAAAGGTTCACTCAACCTATTGAAGGAGTTCTTGCTGCAACTCGTGTCTATCCTTTGGCTGGAAATACACGTGCACCTCATCATGCCCATACTGAAGCCACTGAAAGCACAATCTCCCAAAGGCCTCGGAAGTGATCTCGTGTTCTCAATGACCGAGAGCTTCTCGTCTCCCTGCATCAAAAACAAGATAAGCATCATGACTGGCTCAAGCATTAGATGCAGAGCCTCTTGGTGGATGTTAATCGCATTTGCAACCTTGCCACCAATAATGCATTTGTCACTCATGAAACCTGTCGGCGGTCATGGAAGAGTCTGACATTGCTGAGCTCTGAAGATGATCTTCAACAGGATGGCTTCACAGAGAGATTCAAGTTTGATTCCACTCCTCCCCGGAACGCTCACTTGCATCGGAATCCCTCACTCGAAGACTCTGACTACTCATCCTCAGTGGCAACTGTCAATGCCAGAGTCATTGATGACGAAGATGATGCTACTTCACCAACTACAATGTCGCCGTGTATCGACACTACACCAAGTTCTTCTGCACCACCGAACCCCAATGATGACCCTGCAGCTTCACCTACTCCTCGTGGGAACGAGTAGAAGCTCTATGTCTTCAAACCTTTTTGGTCCTCACTGACAAAAGGGGGAGAAGCATATGAGTTGATAGTCTTCAAGCGGGTCTTTATGGGTGGATGCTATATTTTTTGGCCAAGTGTTTACAACTCTCGCTTTTGATGCTTTTGGTTCTTTGAGTTGTATCACTTAAACTTGATGGTCGTCTGCTACCTTTCTGTCAACTATGTGATGCAATGATAAATTCCGCACAAAGTCATTTCGCAGACGTCCATTTATCATTATGCATGTCATTATCTTCGTTATATCTTTTCATGCATGATGAATTGTCTTCATAAGTTGAAGAGGATCTCCACAAGTACAACCTGCCATGTGCATTTGCATTCAAAAGCAAAATACTTATATGCACATCTTCAGGGGGAGCCTTTTTCTACTTATGAAGACAATATCTTAATCCTTTAAAATTTCACATACTTTTATCCCCGTTGAAAACTTCAACCAGTTTGTCATCAATCACCAAAAAGGGGGAGATTGTAAGTGCATCTAGTGCCACCTCTAGTTGGTTTTGGAGTATTGACGACAAACCTGGTTGAGGGACTAATGTATTTGTGATAATTGCAGGATAACACAGGTAGTAGTCCCTCATTGATTCGGTTTACCTACCGAAGATGACCCCTAAAAATGTGTGAAGACATTGAAGATAATGGTGGTATGTGAAGATATTCACAACGAAGATTGTGACTCGAGAAGACACTCACGTGAAGACTATGGAGTGCGAAGACATATCTGTTTTGTAGTTTCCTTTTCTTCTTTGTTGAGTCATAGGAACCACCGTACTGTTAAGTGGGGTCCAAGTGAACAAAGTCAAAGTGACTGAAGTGATGCTCAACCAAATCCTAAGTCTTCGAGCGAAGACAATGAGAGCAAATCTTATCCAGAGCTGGATGAGTCAACTTTACTTGTAGCCCAAGTTAAGCTGCCGCGTGTGTTTGAAATCTGACCGTTGGAACACATGTCAGTTCCTTAGTGACACAGGGTCATTTCGGACAAATCAGGTCGGGTTGCCTAGTGGCTATAAATAGCCCACCCCCTACACCATAAATTGGTGGCTGCTCAGAGTTAGTGAGTGACTTTTGTCGTTTGAGAGCAACCCACCTCGAAGCCTTTGAGAGAGAAATCCTTGCGAGGACAAAGCCCCAAACACCCGGAGCCAAAAGAGTGTTAAGCATCACTGAAGTCTTTCTGTCTGCGTGATCTGAAGACTTATTACACTTGAGGACTGTGAATCCTCTAGCCGGTTAGGCGTCGCGTTTTGAGCATCCAAGAGTCATTGTGGATTGCTGGTGAACGAAGTCTGTGAAGGTTTGGAAGTCTACCTTGAAGACTTACCAGCGTGATTGGGCGAGGACTAAGTGTCCTTAGCTCAAGGGGAATAAGGTGAAGACGCGGTCTTCTGAGTTGAATCTCAGCCACCCTAACCAGACGTACAGTTGTCACAGCAACTGGAACTGGTCCAACAAACCCTTTGTCTTCACCAATAAACTGGTTCTATCTCTTCCTTCACTTATTTACAGTTTGCCTCTGTGAAGTCTTTTGCTTGCTTGTCTTATCTGTTTGACTTCACAATGTGACGACTATTGTTTGGCTTCATACCATCTTCCATCTTGATCCTTACTTCCTAGCTGCTAATAGTCTTCATGCTTTAAGCTTCATTACTTGCTTGACTATGGCTTGTCTAGTGTAGTCTACCTTCCGCTGCATGTCAATAGGTTTATTTCTATTGTTTATCTTCGAAACTCCCATGTTCTGAATACTTTCATAAAAATCACCTATTCACCCCCCTCTAGTCGATAACTAGCACTTTCACGGAGCCAGGGGTGGTGAGCTCGGCTATGGCACGGGAGGACCGCGAGGCGTGGGAGCGCCTCGAGGCCGAGGCCGCCGACGAGGACAACATGAAAGAGCTCCGCCGGCAGCACCCGGAGCTCGTGGAGGCTGAGCGGGCGATCTTTGCCGGCGCGGAGGGCGGCGAGGTTATCGCGCTCTCCTCCGATGACGAGGTCGAAGGCGGCGAGGACGGCGGCACGGAGGGCGGCAAGGTTATCGCGCTCTCCTCTGATGACGAGGTCGAAGGCGGCGGCGACGGCGGTGCGGAGGGCGTCGAGGTGGGCCCCGAGGACGAGGAGATCGACGTCGACAAGTGGAGGAGTGCCTTCCCCAATGACCCCGACGACGGTACTGGCCCAGACCCGGCTCGCGGCACCGTACATGATGAGGAAGGATTGGCTTGACCTCTACTTCGACCGAAAGTAGTTTAGCTTAGCTTAAATTTATGTTTTATGTTTGGTTATGCAAAACTATCTATGTTTATGTTTGCATGCATGCTACTTTCGGTTGAACCTGCTTTGAACTTGATCAAATTGAAGTTTACAAACTTAAGTTTAGGGGATCGACTAGAAAAGGCCAAAAATTGCTGGAGTATATATATATATATATATATATATATATATATATATATATGTCCACTAAGGGTTTTAGTCCTTTAACTTTTGAAGGATCTCCTAGAGATGTCCTTATGACTTGTTTATTTCAGTTCTTCACAATGTGATGCTCTATATGTGCAACTATTTGTCGTGCAGTTCAATTTCATCAATAACAATTTCAAAAATACCACTATGAATTATGATATTTGGTTGTTGTTAAGGATATTGCAGTTAACATGCCTTTTAATTTTTCAATTGTTGTTTAGCAACATGCATTGTACTGAATGACTAAATATGCAATCCTAGGCTACATTGTTACCCTAATGTTTTGATGATGTCTAGATATACATGTAATAAAATCTTATATAATGGGATGGATGGAGTGTTGCACTACATCATTTTTCAATTGTTGTTTAGATTCTAATATTAACTTGGTGCTTTTAGGTACATATATCATTGCCAAAGATCCACACTTCGACCCTTTCTGCATATGGGGCAATGAGATACTCATGAACCAGCATCAAGTGAGGAAACTGATAAAGATTGTTATTAAAATGGGTCAAAAGATGTCAATCGAACTATTTGTTTACACTTTATGCAAGACAACAGTGAACTGCAAGATGGTAAGTAAGAACCCTGTAGCCTTCTTTTTACTGCTCGTAATGAGTTGTGTTAGATGACAATATCTGAATCTTTTTTCTTTTGCAGTGGATCCTGAAGCAGTTTACTCAAGATTACCTCTCAAACTACATGATTGGCAGCTGGCCTTCACAAGGGGTTGGACTAGAGTCCTGCATGCCTTCTGCATCTAGGAGAGCACAATAGGGCCATTTCGCTTAACCTTGTTCAACACCTGGAATGTCCGTCGCCTCTTTCTTTACCATCTGTAATAGTACAAGTATAGAACCCTGGTACATCATTCTTTATTTGGTGCTTCTGTAATTCTTAAACATATGTACCTATGAATCGAATAATGCATTGGTTGTTTGAACCTGATGGATATGAATAAAGCTATAGCCTACTTTCAAGTTTAAATTAGGTACAATTTAATATAGAAGCAATTAAATTGGGGCGAAATTATGTTGTGCAGGTCATTACGGCACACACGGTTGGTAAAACACAAATGTTTGCGATATACACCATAATCTAAGATGGTTCACAGAGAGGAAACGTGTGCAAGCATGCACACATTTGCCGTTTGCAAAGCGTGTGTGATGTCAGACACTATCACATACGGTGCGGGAAAACTAAATGTGTGTGATTGTCTACCTATCATACACGGTTTATAATCATGAACTGTTTGTGATGTGCGAGGCATCGTAAAACTCCCGTGCCTAGAATCTGCCTGGAAAACTCCTGTGCCTGGAATCAGTCTGGTTTTACGCAGAACCACAAAACTCCGACTAAGATGGGAATGTGAGCACAAACGATTAGCAAGGATGGAGCGTTTGGGATATTTGAGATATCGAAAACGGTTATATAGGGACAGCTTTATGCATCAAGGCTCCCTATCCCTGACGGTTTCTGGGTCGTGTGGGAAGGACCCCCCTATCGCCCACACTCACTTGGTGGCGGTTCCAAATGCCGTCGCGGAAAGGGGTTAAAACCCGTTTGTTTAGGACCGACGCACACCAGTATTTATATCATATTGCTTGAGTTTATCCCTCTACATCATGTTATCTTGCTTAAAGAGTTACTCTGTTCTTATGAACTTAATGCTCTAGATGCATGCTGGATAGCGATCGATGTCACATCCCTGCTTTTAGTCATGCATTAGGATTGGATGAACATGTGCATCATGTTTAAATTTCTCTTAAACTTGAAATGGGGCCTAATCAACCCCAACACCCCCCCCTGAAAATGCTAATTTCCAACAATTGGAATTTCAATGAACCCAAAATTCCCTTCATAAAAGCCCACCATTTTTGGTCATGACTAAAACCTCTGCCAAAAATGGTCTTGCAATTTATGGAGCCATTCTGGATTTTTAAACAAGCCATATGTATTTGAATTTGGGCATTTTAAATGCTATAAATATTTTAAAGTTCTCAAATAATCTTGTAAGCATTTTTAGGCAGTTGAGAATATTCCCAAATGTGCCTCTGAATATTTTCAGAGTTTTTGGAAATGAAATAGTATTTATTCTATTTCAATACACATAGCAGGAAATAAATAAAAGCAAAACAGAAAAGAGAGAGAGAGAGTTAGACTTACCTGTCGCCCTGGCCTGGCCCAGCCCACTGGCTACCGCCAGTCATCCCTCTCCTCTCGCCAGGAGGACGAGAGGCGCGTGGCCGGTGCCCGCAGCCACACGCCGGCCACCTCCTGCTTCTGCCGACGCTCAGGACGTCGTCTACGAGTGCCACGCACTCTCCCTCGACGTGTCCCCGAGCACCACCGACGTCTTCCTCTTCCTCACGGGCGAGCCACGACGCCTCGGACGCACTGCAACGCCGCTACCGCCATCTTCTTCAACCTCGGTCGCCGAAGATCCCCCTCGCCGCTCCGCTCGCTCGGGTGCTTCCCCGAGCATGCTGAGGCCACCGCTACACTCCCCGTGAGCTCCTTCTCCGTTCCCCTCTCTTTCCTTGCCGTTTTCCCCCTTGAACTGCAGGCTCCGTTGAGCCCGAGAGCTTGGCTCCGCCGGCCATGCCGCCGCCGTGGCCACCGTTACCTATAGCCGCAGCTGAGCGTGTCACCGTGCTTAGTGCACCCCCAGGAGGCCGTAGCACCCCTCTGCGCCCCCTGCCTTGCCTCCTAACGTCGTTTCCGTGCACGCCCAAACTCCGGCCGCCGCCTGGCTCGACGCCGGCGTCATTTCCGGCCTCCCCGAGCTCCACTTCCACCACCAAACGCCGCGGCTTGCCCCCAGCTACTCGTAGGACCAAACCGCAGTTGATTTGGTCGACTGTGGGCAAAACCCGAGCCCCTCCGCCGCGTCTGTCGTCGCCGGTGTCATGCCGCCGACGAGTTGACCATGTTTTGACCATGGACTGGTGTGTGGGCCCAGGTTGACTTCCCCCCTGAGCCTATGACAGGTGGGGCCGACCTGTTAATTAGTTTAGGATTAGTGTTAACTAATTTTAGTTAGTTTAGGTCACTGACATGTGGGCCCAGACCCCACTGACAGTTAATTAGTACTAACTTAATCCTATTAGTTAGCTGAGTCACTGACAGACAGGGCCCACCAGTCAGGTTTGACTGGCCCTGGCGCCATTGACTCGCTGACGTCACAGTGACGCAGTGCTGACGCAATTATTCATTTTCTGGATTTATTTTTATATAGGAAATTCCAGAAAATAGCCAAAACTTCTAAAAATCATTGAAATTAATCTGTAACTCCAAATGAAAAGATTTATATATGAATTTTGATCAGAAAAATTCAATCTATTCATTGGTAATGGTTTCATGCATGACAAAACAAGATAACCTTGCTGTTTAAGCAAAATAATATAATGCACTAATATGGCTATGTTAAGTGAACTAACATTTGAATCTTTGATTCAAATGAGTTCATTCCTTTCTGTTTTAGCTTGCATTAGGCCAAGACACATTCATATTGCCATGTCATAGCATGCATCATATTGTTGCATATCGTCATGTATTGATTATGTTCGGTGTGTCTTTCGTGGTAGGCTCTGCCTCCGAGGATAACCCCGAATATCCGCCTGAAGGGCATTTTTAGGCAGTTGAGAATATTCCCAAATGTGCCTCTGAATATTTTCAGAGTTTTTGGAAATGAAATAGTATTTATTCTATTTCAATACACATAGCAGGAAATAAATAAAAGCAAAACAGAAAAGAGAGAGAGAGTTAGACTTACCTGTCGCCCTGGCCTGGCCCAGCCCACTGGCTACCGCCAATCATCCCTCTCCTCTCGCCAGGAGGACGAGAGGCGCGTGGCCGGCGCCCGCAGCCACACGCCGGCCACCTCCTGCTTTTGCCGACGCCCAGGACGTCGTCTACGAGTGCCACGCACTCTCCCTCGCCCCCCTCTCACTTTCCCCACTCTCCCCGTGCCCCTCTCCCTCCTCTGGCTCTCTCCCCATTCCCTCCCGAGAGGAACTTGTCGCCACCCTCGCCGTTCACCGCGGCCATCGACCCCCTCTCGTCTCTTCGACGTGTCCCCGAGCACCACCGACGTCTTCCTCTTCCTCACGGGCGAGCCACGACGCCTCAGACGCACTGCAACGCCGCTACCTCCATCTTCTTCAACCTTGGTCGCCGGAGATCCCCCTCGCCGCTCCGCTCGCTCCGGTGCTTCCCTGAGCACGCTGAGGCCACCGCTACACTCCCCGTGAGCTCCTTCTCCGTTCCCCTCTCTTTCCTTGTCGTTTTCTCCCTCGAACCGCGGGCTCCGTTGAGCCCGAGAGCTTGGCTCTGCCGGCCATGCCGCCGCCGTGGCCACTGTCACCTATAGCCGCAGCTGAGCATGTCGCCGTGCTCAGTGCACCCCCAGGAGGCCGTAGCACCCCTCTGCGCCCCCTGCCGTGCCTCCTAACGTCGTTTCCATGCACGCCCGAACTCCGGCCGCCGCCTGGCTCGACGCCGGCGTCGTTTTCGGCCTCCCCGAGCTCCACTTCCACCACCAAATGCCGCGGCTTGCCCCCAGCTACTCGTAGGACCAAACCGCAGTCGATTTGGTCGACTGTGGGCAAAACCCGAGCCCCTCCGCCGCGTCTGTCGTCGTCGGCGTCAAGCCGCCGGCGAGTTGACCATGTTTTGACCGTGGACTGACGTGTGGGCCCAGGTTGACTTCCCCCCTGAGCCTATGACAGGTGGGGCCGACCTGTTAATTAGTTTAGGATTAGTGTTAACTAATTTTAGTTAGTTTAGGTCACTGACATGTGGGCCCAGGCCCCACTAATAGTTAATTAGTACTAACTTAATCCTGTTAGTTAGCTGAGTCACTGACAGACAGGGCCCACCAGTCAGGTTTGACTGGCCCTGGTGCCTTTGACTCGCTGACGTCACAGTGACGCAGTGCTGACGCAATTATTCATTTTCTGGATTTATTTTTATATAGGAAATTCCAGAAAATAGCCAAAACTTCTAAAAATCATAGAAATTAATCTGTAACTCCAAATGAAAAGATTTATATATGAATTTTGATCAGAAAAATTAAATCTATCCATTGGTAATGGTTTCATGCATGACAAAACAAGATAACCATGCTGTTTAAGCAAAATAAGATAATGCACTAATATGGCTATGTTAAGTGAACTAACATCTAAATCTTTGATTCAAATGAGTTCATTCCTTTCTGTTTTAGCTTGCATTAGGCCAAGACACATTCATATTGCCATGTCATAGCATGCATCATATTGTTGCATATCGTCATGTATTGATTATGTTCGGTGTGTCTTTCGTGGTAGGTTCTGCCTCCGAGGATAACCCCGAATATCCGTCTGAAGGGCAGTACCCTACTACCACTACATCAGGCAAGCAGCCCCATTGATCATATCGATACAATCCCATGTTCTCGCCTCTGCTCTCATTTACTGCATTAAGACAACATCGTTTCAAACTGCTGTGTGCTATGGTAGTTGAACCCTTATCCTCTGCATGACCTGTCATTGCCACAGTAACTAGATGAAACCCACTAGCATGTGTAGGAGTTGATTGACCCATGTATGTGTTTTCCTACCTTGCTATGCGTGCTATGCTTAGAGTTGTGTCAGGTATGGTTCATCTGGTGATGGGCTAGAGTGAAATGATTATGTGATGTGAGGAATGTGTTGAACATGTTTTGGTAAAGGTATCGATGAGAGGCCATGTAGGAGTACATGGTGGGTTGTTTCATTGAGGCGGTCCATAAGAACTGAGATCTGTATGCGTGATTTAAGATTCAGCTACTACCACACGTTGGTCCCTGAAATATGACCCCGCTCGACTTACTGACCCCTCTCGCCCTCTGTCCAGGAGTTGCAACTAGTTTCTGGTGTTTGTAGGTTATGTGTTGGCGGCTGTGCATAGCGCTGACCCTAGGGGTGGGCTATGATGCGGTAGATACACTGTGGCCGGGTATGCCGGGCGCCCGTTTGGCGTCTCGGGACTCTGTACACATCGTTTGGGGCCTTTGAGGACACCCCGGCCGGATTTCCTTGCGGATGGAACCTGAATAGGCGATAAACCTGGACTAGAGACTTGTGCGGTTAGTCAGGTCGTGGTCTACACCCACGTCGGTTTTCGCTTGAAGTCTGCCGAGCACATGCCGTGTGCAGACGCTAAGTGGTGGAAACATGTGTGATGAAGTACACCCCTGCAGGGTATAAACCTACTCGAATAGCCGCGTCCGCGGTAAAGGACTACTTGGTTGCCTATACAGTTCATAGACAAGTTAATGGATACTACTAAAAGACTCAAGATAAGTGTGAGTACGGAGGATGGCCCTCTCGTAGGATGACGAGGGAGGATCCCTGGTGGAGTATTGTGTTGGTGATTAGCGGACTCGTGTGTGAAAACTATTTTACTAGTGGAGTCTCGTAGGATAGCTTAGCCAAGAGTCAAAGCTGGCTTGCTGCAATAACTCCACCACCTTCTTGAGAATGAGCATGTATAGTAGGTTCTGATGTAAGACTTGCTGAGTACCTTTGTACTCATGTTTGCTTAATTACTATTTTCAGACGACAACACCGCCCCCTCCGATGGGTTCTACGTAGACCTTGATGTCGACGAGTGACTAGCCACCCAGATGGTGATCCTGGCCATGGAGGGCCCTATGTAGATAGACAGGCTTCGAGAAGCCTTCTTTCTTTCTAGTGTCTGTACTCAGACTATTTGCTTCCGCATGTGCTTGTATGCTTGTATGACTTGAGTGTCGGGTCATGTGACCCCTACCTGTATGAACATGTTATGTATGGCTCTCTGGAGCCTTTAAATAAAGTGCTGGAGTTGTAGAGTTTTGCTGTGATGCCATGTTGTATTTACACATATCGAGCATATTGTGTGTATGATTGAAATGATTGGTATGTGTGGGATCCGACAATCTATTTGTTTATCCTTGGCTGCCTTTCTTATGGGGAAATGTAGTCTAGTGTTCCTTGAGCCATAGTAGTCCGCTACAGCCCAGTTCACCGGAGTCCTGCTAGCCTAGCACTACTGCTCAGGACACTTGACTGGCCGGCATGTGTTTCACTTTGTTCCTATGTCTGTCCCTTCGGGGAAATGTCACGCGGTGACATCCGGAGTCCTGCCTAGCCTGCTACAGCCCGGGTTCCCCGGAGTCCTGTTAGCCCAGTGCTACAGCCCGGATTCACTCGCTGATGACCGACATGCTCGATGTGATTCATGTATGCCTGTCTCCATAGGTCTGTGCCGCTTTGGGTTCATGACTAGCCATGTCGTCCCGGGTTCTCTGTCATATGGATGCTAGCGACACTATCATATACATGAGCCAAAAGGCGCAAACGGTCCCGGGCCATGGTAAGGCGACACCCGTGGGGATACCGTGCGTGAGGCCGCAATGTGATATGAGGTGTTACCGGCTAGATCGATGTGACTTGGAATCGGGGTCCTGACAATCGATGTGTGGAGTAATAGTAGTAGATGCAGAATCGTTTCGATCTATTTGACACGGACGTGATGCCTATATTCATGATCATTGCCTTAGATATCTTCATAACTATGCGCTTTTCTATCAATTGCTCGGCAATAGTTTGTTCACCCCCCGGGTCTCTTTCTTATTATATCGCATCTATTTTATTTACATCGCATCTCGTTTATTATTTTGCAATCTTTCCTTTCCAATCTATATAACAAAAATACCAAAAATATTTATTTTACTATCCCTATCAGATCTCACTTTTGCAAGTGACCATGAAGGGATTGACAACCCCTTTATTGCGTTGGTTGCGAGGTTCTTGATTGTTTGTGCAGGTAGTAGGTGACTTGTGCGTTGTCTCCTACTGGATTGATACCTTGGTTCTCAAAAACTGAGGGAAATACTTACGCTACTTTGCTGCATAACCCTTTCCTCTTCAAGGGAAAACCAACGCATGCTCAAGAGGTAGCAATCACATCATGTCTTGACTATATCACATCACAACATGCCCTGCAAAAACAAGTTAGACGTCCTCTACTTTGTTGTTGCAAGTTTTACGTGGCTGCTACAGGCTTCTAGCAAGAACCGTTCTTACCTACGCATCAAACCACATTGGTGCTTCATCAAGTTTGTTGTTTTAACCTTCTTCAAGGACCGGCTACAGTCAAATTCAATTCAACTAAAGTAGGAGAAATAGACACCCGCCAGCCACCTTTATGCAAAACTAGTTGCATGTCTGTCGGTGGAACTGGTCTCATGTGCATGGACATGTAAGGTTGGTACGGGCTGCTTCATCCCACAATACCGCTGAATCAAAATAAGACGTTGGTGGTAAGCAGTATGACTATCACGACCAACAACTCTTTGTGTTCTACTCATGCATATCATCTACGCATAGACCTGGCTCATGATGCCACCGTTGGGAAACGTTGCATGGAAAACAAAAAAATCTACGCACACGCAAATATCTATCCATGAAGATGCATAGCAACGAGGGGAAGAGTGTGTCTACATACCCTCGTAGACCGTAAGCGGAAGCATTTCACAACGCGGTTGATGTATTCAAACTTTCTTCGCGCTCCAACCGATCTAGTACCGAACGCACGACACCTCCATGTTCTGCACACGTTCAACTCGGTGATGTCCTCCGCCTTCTTGATCCAGCAAGACGGTGAGGTATTAGATGAGTTTCGATAGCACGATGGTGTGGTGACGATGATGGTGAAGTGATCTCCGTAGGGCTTCGCCTAAGCACTACGAAAATATGACCAAGGGAGTAAACAGTGGACGGGGGTGCCGCACACGGCTAAGACAATGTTGTGTGTCCTTGTGTGGCGCCACCTACCCATGTATATATAGGTGGGAGGGGAGGAGGCAGCCCCTAGGGCACCCCAAGAGACCCGACGGCAGCCCTAGGGCTGCTGCCTTGCCCTGCACCCCCCTTTTCCTTGTAAGAAGAAGGGGGAAGGAAAGAGGGGGGAGAGGGAAGGAAGGGGGAGTCCTACTCCACACTTTCCTTTCCCTCCCCTCTTTCCTTCGCCCCCTCATATGGCCGGCCTATATAGGGGCGCACTGCCCCTTTTGGGCTGGTGTGTTCCCTCTCTTGGCCCATAAGGCCCATATCTTTGCCGGGGGTGCCCGAAACTCCTTTCCGGTGACCCGATAAGTACCCGGTACCCTCTGAAACACTTCCGGTGTTCGAATACCATCGTTCTATATATATATATCAATCTTTACCTCTTGACCATTTTGAGACTCCTCGTCATGTCTGTGATCTCATCCGGGACTCCGAACAACATTCGTTCACCAAATCACATAACTCATATAATACTATACCGTCAACGAACGTTAAGCGTGTGGACCCTACGGGTTCGAGAACTATGTAGACATGACCGAGACACCTCTCCAGTCAATAACCAATAGCGGAACCTGGATGCCCAGATTGGTTCCTACATATTCTACGAAGATCTTTATCGGTCGAACTATTATGACGAAATACGTAATTCCCTTTGTCTATCGGTATGTTACTTGCTCGAGATTCGATTGTTGGTATCTTCATACCTAGTTCAATCTCGTTACCGGCAAGTATCTTTACTCATTCCGTAATACATCACCTCGTGACCAACTCCTTAGTCATTTTCTTGCAAGCTTATGATGTGTATTCCGAGAGGGCCCAGAGATACCTCTCTGATACTCAGAGCGACAAATCCTAATCTCGATCTATGCCAACTCAACAAACACCTTCAAAGATACTTGTAGAGCATCTTTATAATCACCCAATTATGTTCTGACGTTTGATAGCACACAAGTCATTCCTCCGGTATCCGGGAGTTGCATAATCTCATACTCGAAGAAATATGTATCTGACATGAAGAAAGCAATAGCAATAAAACTGAACGATCATTATGCTAAGCTAACAAATGGGTCTTGTCCATCACATCATTCTCCTAATGATGTGATCCTGTTATCAAATGACAACTCATGTCAATGGTTAGGAAACCTTAACCATCTTTGATCAATGAGCTAGTCTAGTAGAGCCTCACTAGGGACAAAGTGTTTGTTTATGTATTCACACATGTATTAAGGTTTCCGGTCAATACATTTCTAGCATGAATAATAAACCTCTATCATGAATAAGGAAATATAAAATAACAACTTTATTATTGCCTCTAGGGCATATTTCCTCCAGTATCCCACTTGCAGCAAAGTCAATAATCCAGTTCACATTGCCATGTGATTAACACCAATAGTTCACATCGCCATGTGATTAACACCCAAAGGGTTTACTAGAGTCACTAATCTAGTTCACATCGCCATGTGATTAATGCCCAAAGAGTACTAAGGTGTGATCATGTTTTGATTGTGAGAGATGTTTAGTCAATGGGTCTGCCACATTCAAATCCGTATGTATTTTACAAATTTCTATGTCTACAATGCTCTGCATGGAGCTACTCTAGCTAATTTCTCCCACTTTTCGGTTATGAATAAAATTTTGGAACAAGTCTAGTACAATAATCCGGAGAGGGCTAGAGGATACTGATACATCTCCAACGTATCTATATTTTTTGATTGTTCCATGCTATTATATTATCTATCTTGGATGTTTTATATGCATTTATATGCTATTTTATATGATTTTTGGGACTAACCTATTAACCTAGAGCCCAATGCCAGTTTTTGTTTTTTCATTGTTTTTGAGTTTCACAAAAAATTAATATCAAACAGAGTCCAATTGACCTGAAAATTTACAGAGATTATTTTTGGAAAATAAAAAAAATACTAGAACAAAAAGATACCGGAGAAGAGTCCCGAGGCCACCACAAGGGTGGAGGGCGTGCCCCCGTCCTTGTTTTCGCCTCATGGCCCCCCTGACTTGTCCTCTGATGACCCACAAGTATAGGGGATCTATTGTAGCCTTTTCGGTAAGTAAGAGTGTCGAACCCAACGAGGAGCAGAAGGAAATGATAAGCAATTTTCAGTAAGGTATTCTCTGCAAGCACTGAAATTATCGGTAACAGATAGTTTTGTGATAAGGTAATTTGTAACGAGTAGCAAGTAATAAAAGTAAATAAGGTGCAGCAAGATGGATCAATCCTTTTTGTAGCAAAGGACAAGCCTGGAAAAACTCTTATATGAAGGAAAGCGCTCCCGAGGACACATGGGAATTATCGTCAAGCTAGTTTTCATCATGATCATATGATTCACATTCAGTACATTGATAATTTGATATGTGGGTGGACCGGTGCTTCGGTGCTGTCCTTACTTGGACAAGCATCCCACTTATGATTAACCCCATTGCAAGCATCCGCAACTACAACATAAGTATTAAGGTAAACTTAACCATAGCATGAAACATATGGATCCAAATCAACCCCTTACGAAGCAACGCATAAACTAGGGTTTAAGCTTTTGTCACTCTAGCAACCCATCATCTACTTATTACTTCCCAATGCCTCCCTCTAGGCCCAAACAATGGTGAAGTGTCATGTAGTCGATGTTCACATGACACCACTAGAGGGATGTCAACATACATCTCATCAAAATATCGAACGAATACCAAATTCACATGACTACTAATAGCAAGACTTCTCCCATGTCCTCAGGAACTAACGTAACTACTCATAAAGCATATTCATGTTCATAATCATAGGGGTATTAATATGCAAAATGGATCTAAACATATGATCTTCCACCAAGTAAACCAACTAGCATCAACTACAAGGAGTAATCAACACTACTAGCAACCCACAGGTAGCAATCTGAGGTTTGCATACAAAGATTGGATACAAGAGATGAACTAGGGTTTGTGATGAGATGGTGCTGGTGAAGATGTTGATGGAGATTGACCCCCTCCCGATGAGAGGATCATTGGTAATGACGATGGTGATGATTTCCCCCTCCCGGAGGGAATTTTCCCCGGCAGAACAGCTCTGCGGAGCCCTAGATTGGTTCCGCCAAGGTTCCGCCTCATGGCAGTGGAGTTTCTTCCCCAAAGCTTGCTTCTGATTTTTTCGTCAACGAAAGACTCGATATAGCAGAAGATGGGCATCAGAGGGCCACCAAGGGGCCCACGAGGCAGGGGGCGCCCCCCACCCTCTTGGCTGGTGGGTGGCCCCCCATTGGTACTTCTTGCGCTTAGTATTTTTTATATATTCTGGAAATAACTCCCGTGAAGTTTCAGGACTTTTGGATCTGTGCAGAATAGGTCTCTAATATTTGCTCCTTTTCCAGCCCAGAACCCCACCTGCCGGCATTCTCCCTCTTCATGTAAACCTTATAAAATAAGAGAGAATAGGCATAAGTATTGTGACATAATGTGTAATAACAACCCATAGTGCAATAAATATCGATATAAAAGCATGATGCAAAATGGACGTATCAACTCCCCCAAGCTTAGACCTCGCTTGTCCTCAAGCGAAAGCCGAAATCAAAAAATATGCCCACATGTTTAGAGATAGAGGTGTCGATAAAAATAAAATACAGACATGAGGGCATCATGATCATTCTTAGAACAACAACATATATATATATATTGTCATGTGATCTCTTATGCTAAAGTAACAATTCAATCACAATTTTAAGTATGAATCATAAACTTCATTGAGAACCAACAAACTCTAATCTCAGTCATTTAGGCAATTGCAATTTATCATAACATAGGAAAGAGTCAATATAAGAGCTTTTTAGCAAGTCCACATACTCAACCATCTTTTAGTCTTTCACAATTGCTAACACTCACGCAATAATTATGGGTATGAAGTTTTAATCGGACACAGAGGAAGATAGGGCTTATAGTTTTGCCTCCCAACGTTTTACCTCAAGGGTAATGTCAATAATAATAGTTAATGAAGACTCACATCCAATTAGCTATATATATCAGGATCTTTCCAACATATTATGCTTGCCAAAGGATAAAATGTAAAAAGGAAAGGTGAAGATCACCATGACTCTTATGTAAGGTAGAAGATAAAAGTAAAAGATAGGCCCTTCGCAGAGGGAAGCAGAGGTTGTCATGCGCTTTTATGGTTGGATGCACAAAATCTTAATGCGAAAGAACGTCACTTTATATTGCCACTTGTGATATGGACCTTTATTATGCAGTTCGTCGCTTTTATTTCTTCCATATCACAAGATAGTATAAAGCTTATTTTCTCCCACACTAATAAGTCATACATATTTAGAAAGCAATTTTTATTGCTTGCACCGATGACAACTTACTTGAAGGATCTTACTCAATCCATATGTAGATATGGTGGACTCTCATGGCAAAACTGGGTTTAGGGATATTTGGAAGCACAAGTAGTATCTCTACTTGGTGCAAAGAAATTGGCTAGCATGAGAGGGAAAGGCAAGCTCAACATGTTGGATGATCCATGACAATATAATTTACATAGAAGGATCATAAAGCAAAACTCACAACTAGATCATACTAAAACTTTATTCTGCTAGATCAAGATATTATCAAAAGGATCGAACTAAGAAAAACGGTAAAGATAAAAGTGATGGTGATACGATACCAGGGCACTCCCCCAAGCTTGGCAGTTGCCAAGGGGAGTGTCCATACCCATGTGTTTATATCTCCTTCTTTGTTGGTGAAGAGGGTGTTGGTGATGATGGATAGTCGCACATCGAGTGTAGGAGGTCTTCCAATTTGTGGATAATGCCCTTGAGTGCGATGATATGCTCCTTCAACAAAATATTTTCACGTGTGAGATACTTGTTTTGTATACGAGCTAACTCAATCATCTTGAAAGCTTCGATCTCAGTTGGGGTAAGAAGATTGTGATCAAGTTGAAGGGTGTCTTCTGTTGCCGAAACTTGGTCCTTCGTGGCCTTCTTGATCCCTTCATCCTTGTTGATCTCTCCGGGCTCTTCTCTCTTCAGCTTTATCTTCATTAGCCAAGCATCGTTGCCCTCATTGTTGGAGGAGGAGGGAGATGACATGATGCTTGGCCTTGACAACCCTGGCAGAAAACAGCTCGAAACAAGAACAGGAGATTTTGCGTGATACGGTGGTCAAAACCTTCAGGAGATTATATAATGAATTTTTACCGACCAAAAGAACTATCGTGCAAGAAAACGGAGTCCGTAGAGCACATGAGGTGCCCACGAGGCAGGGGGCGCGCCCAGGGGGTAGGGCGCGCCTCCCACCCTCGTGGAAGCCTCGTGTCCTTCCCGGACTGCTTCTTATTTTCCTATTTTTCGAAATATTCCAAAACGGAGAAAAATTGCCATTAAAACTGTTTTGGAGTCAGTTTACTTACCGTACCACATACCTATTCCTTTTCAGAGTCTGAAACATTCTGGAAAGTGTCCCTTATGTATTCCTTCGGGGTTACGGTTTCAATGATATTAGTTTCAACATTTATAGGATTACCTGAGATATAATGTTTGATTCTTTGACCGTTCACCACCCTCGGATTTGTGCCTTCGAAGTTGTTGATTTTTATGGCACCAGAACGATAGACCTCCTCGATAACGTAAGGACCTTACCATTTAGAGAGAAGTTTGCCTGCAAAAAGTCTTAAACGAGAGTTGTATAACAATACATAATCACCTACATTAAACTCACGCTTTTGTATCCTTTTATCATGCCATCTTTTAACCTTTTCTCTAAACAATTTGGCATTTTCATAGGCTTGGGTTCTCCATTCATCAAGTGAGCTAATGTCAAATAACCTCTTCTCTCCAGCAAGTTTAAAATCATAATTGAGCTCTTTAATGGCCCAATATGCCTTATGTTCTAGCTCAAGAGGTAAATGACATCTTTACCATAAACCATTTTATACGGAGACATACCCATAGGATTTTTATATCCAGTTCTATAGGCCCATAATGCATCATCAAGTTTCTTGGACCAATTCTTTCTAGATCTATTGACAGTCTTTTGCAAAATTAATTTGAGCTATCTGTTACTCAATTCTACTTGACCACTAGACTGTGGGTGATAAGGAGATGCAATTCTATGATTAACGTCATACTTAGCAAGCATTTTACGAAAGGCACCATGAATAAAATGTGAACCACCATCAGTCATTAAATATCTAGGGACTCCAAACCTCGGGAAAATAACTTCTTTAAGCATCTTAATAGAGGTGTTATGATCAGCACTACTAGTTGGAATAGCTTCTACCCACTTAGTAACGTAATCAACAGCAACTAAAATATGTGTATACCCGTTAGAGGAAGGAAAGGGTCCCATATAATCAAAGCCCCAAACATCAAATGGTTCAATAACAAGTGAATAATTCATAGGCATTTCTTGACGTCTACAAATATTACCAATTCTTTGACATTCATCACAAGACAATACAAACTTAAGGGCATCCTTGAAGAGAGTAGGCCAATAAAAACCAGATTGCAATACCTTGTGTGTAGTTCTATCTCCAGCATGGTGTCCTCCATAAGCCTCGGATTTACACTTGCGTATGATTTGTTCCTGTTCATGCTCAGGTACACAACGTCTAATAATACCATCTACTCCTTCTTTATAAAGATGTGGGTCATCCCAAAAGTAATGTCTCAAATCATAGAAGAACTTTTTCTTTGCCTGGTATGTGAAACTAGGTGGTATAAATTTAGCAACAATATAATTAGCATAATCAGCATACCATGGAGCAGTTCGAGAAGCATTTATGACATTTAATTGTTCATCAGGAAAGCTATCATCAATAGGTAGTGGGTCATCAAGAACATTCTCTAACCTAGACAAGTTGTGTGCAACTGGGTTCTCAGCTCCCTTTCTATCAATAAAATGCAAATCAAATTCTTGTAGCAGGAGAACCCATCTAATAAGTCTAGGTTTAGCATCTTTATTTTCCATAAGGTATTTAATAGCAGCATGATCAGTGTGAATAGTTACTTTAGAATCAACAATATAAGGTCTGAACTTATCACAAGCAAAAACAACTACTAAAAATTATTTTTCAGTAGTAGCATAATTTCTCTCGGCATTGTCTAGAGTTTTACTAGCATATTGAATAACATTTAATTTCTTATCAACTCTTTGTCCTAGAACAGCCCCTATAGCATAATCACTAGAATCACACATAATTTCAAAGGGTAAATTCCAATCAGGTGGCTGAACAGTAGGTGCAGAAATCAATGCTTTCTTAAGTATTTCAAATGCTTCTACACAATCATCATCAAAGACAAAAGGGATATCTTTTTGTAATAGATTAGTCAGAGGCCGAGAATTTTTTTAGAAGTCCTTAATGAACCTCCTGTAAAAACCGGCGTGACCGAGGAAGCTTCTTATACCTTTAATGTCCTTGGGACATGGCATCTTTTCAATAGCATCAACTTTAGCCTTGTCAACTTCAATACCTCTTTCAGAAATTTTATGCCCCAAGACAATACCTTCATTAACCATAAAGTGGCATTTCTCCCAATTCAAAACAAGATTAGTTTCTTCACATCTCTGCAAAACAGGTTGCTCAAGCAATCATCAAAAGAGGATCCATAAACGGAGAAATCGTCCATGAAAACCTCACATATCTTTTCACAAAAGTCAGAAAATATAGCCATCATGCATCTTTGAAAGGTAGCAGGTGCATTACATAAACCAAAAGGCATACGTCTATAAGCAAAAGTACTGAAAGGGCAAGTAAAAGTAGTCTTAGTTTGATCATCAGCTGACACAGGTATTTGAGAGAAACCAGAGTAACCATCTAGAAAACAAAAATGTGTATGTTGGGATAATCTTTCTAGCATTTGATCAATAAAAGGTAAGGGGCAATGATCTTTTTTAGTAGCCTTATTTAATTTGCGGAAATCAATTGCCATCCTATAACATGTAATAATTCTTTGCGGAATCAATTCATCTTTATCATTAGGAACAACAGTAATACCTCCCTTCTTAGGGACACAATGGACATGACTTACCCACTAACTATTAGCAACGGGATAAATTATACCTGCCTCAAGGAGCTTTAATATTTCCTTTCTTACCACTTCTTTCATCTTAGGATTCAGCCGTCGTTGGTGATCAATAACTGGTTTGGCGTCTTTCTCCAAATTTATTTTGTGTTGACATAGAGTGGGACTAATGCCATTAAGATCATCAAGAGTATATCCAATAGTAGCACGGTGCTTCTTCAAAGTTTTCAATAATTTCTCTTCTTCATGCTCTGAAAGGTTAGCACTAATAATAACAGGATATATCTTCTTTTCATCAAGATAAGCATATTTAAGAGTATCAGGTAATGGTTTAAGCTCAAACACGGGATCACCCTTGGGTGGAGGAGGATCCCCTAGGATTTCAATAGGAAAATTGTGTTTCAGAATGGGTCCTTGTTTAAAGAATACTTCATCTATTTCCTTTCTTTCATTCATAAACATATCATTATCATGGTCTAGTAAATATTGTTCTAAAGGATCATTAGGAGGTACAACAATACAAGCAAGACCAATAATTTCATCTTTGCTAAGCAATTCTTCATCACGGGGTTGTCTATGAAATTTAGAAAAATTAAACTCATGAGACATATCATCCAAACCAATAGTAACAACATCCTTCTTGCAATCTATCTTAGCATTAACAGTATTCAAGAAGGGTCAACCAAATATAATGGGATAAAAGCTATCTTGAGGGGAACCAAGAACAAGAAAATCAGCAGGATATTTAACTTTCCCACACAAGACTTCAACATCTCTAACAATCCCAACTGGTGAAATAGTGTCTCTATTAGCAAGCTTAATTGTGACATCAATCTCTTCTATCTCAGCAGGTGCAATATCATGCATAATTTCTTTGTATAAGGGATGAGGTATTGCACTTGCACTAGAACCCATATCACATAAACCATGATAGAAATGATCTCCTATTTTAACAGAAATAACATGCATGCCTACAACAGGTCTATGTTTATTTTTAGTATTAGGCCTAGCAATTCTAGCAGCTTCATCACAGAAGTAAATAACATGCCCATCAATATTATCAGCCAAGAGATCTTTAACAATAGCAACATTAGGTTCAACTTTAACTTGCTCAAGTGGTGTATAAGTTCTAATATTACTTTTACGAACCAAAGTTGAAGCTTTAGCATGATCCTTTATTCTAACAGGGAAAGGTGGTTTCTCAACGTAACAAGTGGGAACAACAGGATCATCATAAGTGATAGTTTTTTCTTCAACTTTAATAGGTGCAACTAATTTTTTTTCAATGGGAGGATTATATTTAAACCACTTCTCCTTAGGGAGATCAACATGAGTAGCAAAGGATTCACAGAAAGAAGCTACTATCTCAGAGTCAACTCCATATTTAGTGCTAAATTTACGGAAAACATCGGTATCCATAAAAGTTTTAACACAATCAAACTTAGGTGTTATACCTGACTCCTTACCTTCATCGACATCCCAATCTTCAGAGTTGTGTTTAATTCTCTCCAATAAATTCCATTTTAATTCAATAGTCTTCATCATAAAGGAACCAGTACAAGAAGTATCGAGCATGGAGCGATTGTTATCAGAAAGCCGAGCATAAATTTTTTGAATAATCATTTCTCTTGAGAGCTCATGATTGGGGTATGAATATAACATTGACTTACGCCTCCCCCAAGCTTGAGCGATGCTTTCTCCTATGCGAGGCCAAAAATTATATATATAATTACGATCATGATGAACAAGATGCATAGGATAAAACTTCTGATGGAATTCCACTTTCAACCATTTGTAGTCCCATGATCCCATATCATCACATAGCCTATACCATGTCAATGAATCTCCCTTCAAAGATAAAGGGAAGACTTTCTTCTTGATAACATCATCGGGCATACCTGCAAGCTTAAATAATCCACAAACTTCATCCACATAGATTAAGTGTAAATCGGGATGCAATGTTCCATCTCCTGCAAAAGGATTAGCTAGCAGTTTCTCTATCATACCCGAAGGAATTTCAAAGTAAACATTTTCAGTAGGTTCAGTAGGTTGAGGGGTAACTAATTATGGTTCCGGACGAGGTGAAGATACCCCGAACAAACCCCTCAAAGGATTACTTTCCATAGTAACAAGTGACAGTAAATTTCAGCACACTATATAAATTTTTCCTTACCAAATTCCACCTACCAAAGGCGCTTCACTCCCCGGCAACGGCGCCATAAAAGAGTATTGATGACCCACAAGTATAGGGGATCTATCGTAGCCTTTTAGATAAGTAAGACTGTCGAACCCAACGAGGAGCAGAAGGAAATGATAAGCAGTTTTCAGTAAGGTATTCTCTGCAAGCACTGAAATTATCGGTAGCAGATAGTTTTGTGATAAGGTAATTTGTAACGAGTATCAAGTAATAAAAGTAAATAAGGTGCAGCAAGATGGCTCAATCCTTTTTTTAGCAAAGGACAAGCCTGTACAAACTCTTATAGGAAGGAAAGCTCTCCCGAGGACACATGGGAATTATCGTCAAGCTAGTTTTCATCACGATCATATGATTCGCGTTTGGTACTTTGATAATTTGATATGTGGGTGGACTGGTGCTTGGGTGATGTCCTTACTTGGACAAGCATCCCACTTATGATTAACCCCCATTGCAAGCATCTGCAACTACAACAGAAGTATTAAGGTAAACCTAACCATAGCATGAAACATATGGATCCAAATCAGCCCCTTACGAAGCAACGCATAAACTAGGGTTTAAGCTTCTGTCACTCTAGCAACCCATCATCTACTTATTACTTCCCAATGCCTCCCTCTAGGCCCAAACAATGGTGAAGTGTCATGTAGTCGATGTTCACATGACACCACTAGAGGGATGACAACATACATCTCATCAAAATATCGAACGAATACCAAATTCACATGACTACTAATAGCAAGACTTCTCCCATGTCCTTAGGAACTAACGTAACTACTCACAAAGCATATTCATGTTCATAATCAGAGGGGTATTAATATGTATAATGGATCTGAACATATGATCTTCCACCAAGTAAACCAACTAGCATCAACTACAAGGAGTAATCAACACTACTAGCAACCCACAGGTACCAATCTGAGGTTTGGATACAAAGATTGGATACAAGAGATGAACTAGGGTTTGCGATCAGATGGTGCTGGTGAAGATGTTGATGCAGATTGACCCCCTCCCGATGAGAGGATCGTTGGTGATGATGATGGTAATGATTTCCCCCTCCCGGAGGGAAGTTTCCCCGGCAGAACAGCTCTGCCAGAGCCCTAGATTGGTTCCACCAAGGTTCCGCCTCGTGGCGGCGGAGTTTCTTCCCCAAAGCTTGCTTCTGATTTTTTCATCAACGAAAGACTCCATATAGCAGAAGATGGGCATCGGAGGGCCACCAGGGGGCCCACAAGGCAGGGGGGCGCCCAGGGGGTAGGGCGCGCCCCCACCCTCGTGGCTGGTGGGTGGCCCCCCTCTGGTACTTCTTGCGCTCAGTATTTTTTACATATTCTGGAAATAACTCTAGTGAAGTTTCAGGACTTTTGGAGCTGTGCAGAATAGGTCTCTAATATTTGCTCCTTTTCCAGCCCAGAATCCCAGCAGCCGGCATTCTCCCTTTTCATGTAAACCTTGTAAAATAAGAGAGAATAGGCATAAGTATTGTGACATAATGTGTAATAACAACCCATAATGCAATAAATATCGATATAAAAGCATGATGCAAAATGGACGTATTAACCTCGATGCCAACACCTCCTATAGATCGAAAAACCTCTAGAAATAAACCTAGATCGGGAGTTCCACCGCCGCAAGCCTCTCTAGCCACCAAAAACCAATCGGGGCCCTATTCCGGCACCCTACCGGAGGGGGGAATCATCACCGGTGGCCATCTTCATCGTCCCGACGCTCTCCATGACGAGGAGGGAGTAGTTTACCCTCAGGGCTGAGGGTATGTACCAGTAGCTATGTGTTTGATCTCTCTCTCTCTATCTCGTGTTCTTGATTTGGTGCGATCTTGATGTACCGCGAGCTTTGCTACTATAGTTGAATCATATGGCGTTTCTTCCCCTCTACCTTCTTGTAATGGATTGAGTTTTCCCTTTGAAGTTATCTTATCAGATTGAGTCTTTAAGGATTTGAGAACACTTGATGTATGTCTTGCATGTGCTTATCTGTGGTGACAATGGGATATTCACATGATCTACATGATGTATGTTTTGGTGATCAACTTGCGGGTTCCGTGACCTCGTGAACATATGCATAGGGGTTGGCACACGTTTTCGTCTTGACTCTCTGGTAGAAACTTTAGGGCACCCTTTGAAGTTCTTTGTGTTGGTTTGAATAGATGAATCTGAGATTGTGTGATGCATATCGTATAATCAAACCCGTGAATACTTGTGATGACATTGGAGTATCTAGGTGACATTAGGGTTTTGGTTGATGTGTATCTTAATGTGCTATTTTAGTACGAACTCTAGGGCTGTTTGTGACACTTATAGGAATAGCCCAATAGATCGACCAGAAAGAATAACTTTGAGGTGGTTTTGTACCCTACAATAATCTCTTCGTTTGTTCTCCGCTATTAGTGACTTTGGTGTGACTCTTTGTTGCACGTTGAGGGATTTTTATATGATTCAATTATGTTATCATTGTTGAGAGAACTTGCACGAGTGAATGTATGAACCCTAGGCCTTGTTTCTAAGCATTGCAATACCGTTTTTGCTCACTTTTGTTACTAGTTACCTTGCTGTTTTTATATATTCAGATTACAAAAACCTATATCTACCATCCACATTGCACTTGTATCACCATCTCTTCGCCGAACTAGTGCGCGTATACAATTTACCATTGTCTTGGGTGTGTTGGGGACACAAGAGACTCTTGGTTATTTGGTTGCAGGGTTCTTTGAGAGACACCATCTTCATCATACGCCTCCCACGGATTCATAAACCTTAGGTCATCCACTTGAGGGAAATTTGCTGCTGTCCTACAAAACTCTGCACTTGGAGGCCCAACAACGTCTAGAAGCTCTTTTCTGGCGCCGTTGCCGGGGAGGCTAGGTAAGTGGCACTCACATCCCCTCAATGAAGCTCTTTTCTAGCGCCGTTGCTGGGGAGGTTAGTGCTTGAAGGTATATCTTTAGATCTTGCAATCGAATCTTTTAGTTTCTTGTTTTGTCACTAGTTTAGTCTATAAAAGAAAATTAAAAAAATGGAATTGAGGTTGCATCATATGCTTTGCTACCTCTTGAGCATGCATTGGTTTTCCCTTGAAGAGGAAAGGGCGATGCAGCAAAGTAGCGTAAGTATTTCCCTCAGTTTTTGAGAACCAAGGTATCAATCCAGTAGAAGACTACAAGCAAATCCCCTAGTACCTGAACAAACAAACAAGAACCTCGCAACCAACGCGATAAAGGGGTTGTCAATCCCTTCACGAACACTTATGAAAGTGAGATCTAATAGAGATAATAAGATAAATATTTTTGGTATTTTTGTGATATAGATTGGAAAATAAAGATTGCAAAATACATAGTAAACTAGAATTGTAGATTGGAAACTTATATGATGTAAAGTAGACCCGGGGGGCATAGGTTTCACTAGTGGCTTCTCTCAAGATAGCATGTATTACAGTGGGTGAACAAATTACTGCCGAGCAATTGATAGAAAAGCGCATAGTTATGATGATATCTTAGGCAATGATCATGAATATAGGCATCACGTCCGTGACAAGTAGACCAAAACAATTCGGCATCTACTACTATTACTCCACACATCGACCGCTATCCAGCATGCATCTAGAGTATTAAGTTCATAAGAACGGAGTAACACATTAGACAAGATGACATGATGTAGAGGTATAAACTCAAGCAATATGATATAAACCCCATCTTTTTATCCCTGATGGCAACAATATAATACGTGCCTTGCTGCCCCTGCTGTCACTGGGAAAGGACACCACAAGATTGTACCGAAAGCTAAGCACTTCTCCCATTGCAAGAAAGATCAATCTAGTAGGCCAAACTAAACCGATAATTCGAAGAGACTTGCAAAGATATCAAATCATGCATATAATAATTCAAAGAAGAATCAAATAATATTCATAGATAATCAAGTTCATAAACCCACAATTCATCGGATCTCGGCAAACACACCGCAAAAAGAGTTACATCAAATAGATCTCCAAGAAGATCGAGGAGAACTTTGTATTGAGATCCAAAGAGAGAGAAGAACCCATCTAGCTAATAACTATGGACCCGAAGGTCTGTGGTAAACTACTCACACATCATCGGAGAGGCTATGGTGTTGATGTAGAAGCCCTCCGTGATCGAATCCCCCTCCGGTAGATCGCCGGAAAAGGCCCCAAGATGGGATCTCACGGGTACAGAAGGTTGTGGTGGTGGAAAAGTTGTTTCGTGGCTCTCCCCGAAGGTTTCAGGGTATAAGAGTATATATAGGTGAAAGAAGTAGGTTGGTGGAGCTGCGAGGGGCCCACGAGGGTGGGGGGCGCGCCCTCCTACCTCGTGGCCGCCTTGCTGCTTCCTTGACGTCCACTCCAAGTCTCCTAGATCACGTTTGTTCCAAAAACGATCCTTGCGAAGGTTTCATTCCGTTTGGATTCTGTTTGATATTCCTTTTCTATGAAACACTGAAATAGGCAAAAAAATAGCAATTTGCACTGGGCTTTCAGTTAATAGGTTAGTCCCAAAAATATTATTAAAAGGTATAATAAAGCCCATTAAACATCCAAAATAGATAATATAATAGCATGGAACAATAAAAAAATTATAGATACGTTGGAGACGTATCAAGCATCCCCAAGCTTAATTCCTGCTCATCCTCGATTAGGTAAATGTTAAAAATAGAATTTTTGATGTGGAATGCTCCCTAACATAATTTTCAATGTAATTCTCTTTATTGTGGCATGAATGTTTAGATCCAAAAGATTCAAGATAAAAGTTTAATATTGACATAAAAATAGTAATACTTCAAGCATGCTACCCAAGCAATTATGTCTTATCAAAATAACATAGCCAAAGAAATCTTATCCCTACAAAATCATGCTTCATTTTCGTCACACAAAATTCTCCCCTCATGCATAAACCCCGATGACAAGCCGAGCAATTGGTTCATACGTTTTAACGCGCTTCAGCCTTTTCAACCCTTACGCAATACATGAGCACAAGCCATGGATATAGCACTATAGGTGGAATAGTATATGATGATGGGGGTTATGTGAGAAGACAAAAAAAGGAGAAAGTCGCACATTGACGCGGATAATCAACGGGCTATGGAGATGCCCATCAATTGATGTCAATAAGAGGAGTAGGGATTGCAATGCAACAGATGCACTAGAGCTATAAGTGTATGAAAGCTCATCAAAAGAAACTAAGTGGGTGTGCATCCAACTTGCTTGCTCACGAAGACCTAGGGCATTTTGAGGAAGCCCATCATTGGAATATACAAGCCAAGTTCTATAATGAAAAATTCCCACTAGTATATGAAAGTGACAAAATAAGAAACTCTCTATCATGAAGACCATAGTGCTATTTTGAAGCACAAGTCTGGAAAAGGATAGTAACATTGTTCCTTCTCTCTTTCTCTCTCATTTTTTTATTTGGGCTTCTTTGGCCTCTTTTTTTAATTTATTTCACTTTCCTCACATGGGACAATGCTCTAGTAATGATGATCATCACAGTTTTATTTACTCATAACTCAATGTTACAACTCGATACTAGAACAAAAATATGACTCTATGTGAATGCCTCCGGCGGTGTACCGGGATATGCGATGAATCAAGAGCGACATGTATGAAAGAATTATGAAAGTGGCTTTACCACAAATACAATGTCAACTACATGATCATGCAAAGCAATATGACAATGATGGAGCGTGTCATAATAAATGGAATGGTGGAAAGTTGCATGGCAATATATCTCGGAATGGCTATGGAAATGCCATAATAGGTAGGTATGGTGGCTGTTTTGAGGAAGATATAAGGAGGTTTATGTGTGATAGAGCATATCGTATCACGGGGTTTGGATGCACCGGCAAAGTTTGCACCAACTCTCGAGGTGAGGAAGGGCAATGCACGGTACCGTAGAGGCTAGCAAATTGCGGAAAGGTAAGAGTGTGTATGATCCATGGACTCACATTAGTCATAAAGAACTCATATACTTATTGCAAAAGTTTATTAGCCCTCAAAGCAAAGTACTACTACACTTGCCCCTAGAGGGATAGATTGGTAGGAAAATACTATCGCTCGTCCCCGACCGCCACTCATAAGGAAAGCACTCAAAGAACATCCCATGCTTCAAATTTGTCACACAATGTATACCATATGTGCATGCTACGGGACTTACTAACTTTAACACAAGTATTTCTCAATTTCACAATTACCCAGCTAGCATGACTCTAACATTACCACCTTTATATCTCAAAACATCTATCAAATATCATAGTATTCAATGCACTCTATATGAAAGTTTTTATCATACCCATCATGAATGCCTATCATATTAGGACTAATTTTATAGCCAAAGAAAATTACTATGTTGTTCTAAAAGACTCTCAAAATAATATAAGTGAAGCATGAGAGATCAATAATTTTCTAAAAAATAAAACCACCACCGTGCTCTAAAAAAATATAAGTGAAGTACTAGAGCAAAATTATCGAGCTCAAGGGATATAAGTGAAGCACATAGAGTATTCTAATAAATTCCGATTCATGTGTGTCTCTCTCAAAAGGTGTGTACAGAAAGGATGATTGTGGTAAACTAAAAAGCAAAGACTGGAATCATACAAGACGCTCCAAGCAAAACACATATCATGTGGTGAATAAAAATATAGCCTCAAGTAAAGTTACCGATAGACGAAGACGAAAGAAGGGATGCCTTCCGGGGCATCCCCAAGCTTAGGCTTTTGGTTGTCCTTGGATTTTACCTTGGTGTTCCTTGGGCATCCCCAAGCTTAGGCTCTTGCCACTCCTTGTCCCAAAATCCATCAAATCTTTACCCAAAAACTTGAAAACTCCACAACACAAAACTCAACAAAAAATCTTATGAGCTCTGTTAGTATAAGAAAACAAATCCCACTTAAGGTACTGTAATGAACTCATTCTTTATTTATATTGGTGTTAAACCTACTGTATTCCAACTTCTCTATGGTTCATACCCCCCGATACTAGCCATAGATTCATCAAAATAAGCAAACAACACACGAAAAACAGAATCTGTCAAAAACAGAATAGTCTGTAGTAATCTGTAGGTTTCGAATACTTCTGTAACTCCAAACATTCTACAAAATTAGGAAGACCTAAATAATTTATATATTGATCTACTGCAGTTGGAATCAGTATTTTATCGCTCTCTGGTTAAAAATGAAAATTATTCTCATTAGCGCATATTTTCTATTTTTTCAGCAAGATCAAATAACAATCATCCAAGAAGATCCTAAAAGCTTTACTTGGCACAAACACTAATTAAAACATAAAAAACACAATCATAACAGAGGCTAGATGATTTGTTTATTACTAAACAGGAACAAAAAGCAAGAAACAAAAATAAAATTGGGTTGCCTCCCAACAAGCGCTATCTTTAACGCCCCTAGCTAGGCATAAAAACAATAATAGATCTAGGTATTGCCATCTTTGGTATGCAATCCATAAGTGGCTCTCATAATAGATTCATAAGGTAATTTAATTTTCTTCCTAGGGAAGTGTTCCATGCCTTTCCTTAATGGAAATTGGAATCTAATATTTCCTTCTTTCATATCAATAATTGCACCAATCATTCTAAGGAAAGGTCTACCAAGAATAATAGGACAAGTAGGATTGCAATCTATATCAAGAACAATAAAATCTACGGGCACATAATTCCTATTTGCAACAATAATAATATCATTAATTCTTCCCATAGGTTTCTTAATGGTGGAATCCGCAAGATGCTAATTTAAAGAACAATCATCAAATTCATGGAAACCTAGCACATCACACAAAGTTTTTGGAATCGTGGAAACACTAGCACCCGAATAACATAAAGCATAGCATTCATGATCTTTAATCTTAATTTTAATAGTAGTTTCCCACCCATCATAAAGTTTTCTAGGGATAGAGACTTCTAATTCCAGTTTTTCTTCATAGGATTGTATTAAAGCATCAACAATATGTTTAGTAAAAGCTTTGTTTTGATCATAAGCATGAGGAGAATTTAACACAGATTGAAACAAGGAAATACAATCTATCAAAGAGAAATTATCATAATTAAATTCCTTGAAATCCAAAATAGTGGGTTCATTGCTATGTAAAGTTTTGACCTCTTCAATCCCACTTTTATTAGTTTTTGCATCAAGATCTAAAAACACCGAATCATTGGGACGCCTTCTAACTAAAGTTGACTCATCTCCAGCCCCATCTTTATCAAGATCCATATTGGCAAACATAGATTTAATAGGAGATACACCAATAACTTTTAGATCTTCATCATTATTATCATGAAAACTAGAATAACATGCTTTTACAAAGCAATCTTTTTTAGCACGCATCCTAGCGGTTCTTTCTTCGCACTCATCAATGGAAATTCTCATGGCTTTGAGAGACTCATTAATATCATGCTTAGGTGAAATAGATCTAAGTTTCAAAGAATCAACATCAAGAGAAATTCTATCCATGTTCCTAGCCAACTCATCAATCTTAAGCAATTTATCTTCAAGCAAAGCATTGAAATTCTTTTGCGAATTCACAAATTCTTTAACACTAGTCTCAAAATCAGAGGGCATCTTATTAAAATTTCCATAAGAGTTGTTGTAGGAATTACCATAATTATTAGGGAACGGCCTAGAATTAAAGTTTCCTCTATACGCGTTGTTACCAAAGTTGTTCCTACCAAAAAAATTCACATCCATAGATTCATTGTTATTCTGAATCAAAGTAGACAAAGACATATCATTAGGATCAGAAGAAACACTCTTATTAGCAAACAATTTCATAAGTTCATCCATCTTTCCACTCAAGACATTAATCTCTTCTATCGCATGAACCTTTTTACTAGTAGATCTTTCGGTGTGCCATTGAGAATAATTAACCATAATATTATCTAGGAGTTTAGTAGCTTCTCCTAAAGTGATTTCCATAAAAGTGCCTCCCGCGGCCGAATCTAAAAGATTTCTAGAAGAAAAATTCAATCCAGCATAATTTTTTTGTATAATCATCCATAAATTCAAACCATGTGTAGGGCAATTACGTATCATTAATTTCATCCACTCCCAAGCTTGTGCAACATGCTCATGATCAAGTTGCTTAAAATTCATAATATCGTTTCTAAGAGAGATGATCTTAGCGGGAGGAAAATACTTAGAGATAAAAGCATCTTTGCACTTATTCCATGAATCAATACTATTTTTAGGCAAAGAAGATAACCAAGTTTTAGCACGATCTCTAAGCGAAAACGGAAATAGCTTCAATTTAACAATATCATTATCCACATTTTTCTTCTTTTGCATATCACATAAATCAACAAAGTTGTTTAGATGGGTAGCGGCATCTTCACTAGGAAGGCCAGCAAATTGATCTTTCATGACAAGGTTCAGCAAAGCAGTATTAATTTCACAAGATTCAGCATCGGTAAGAGGAGCAATCGGAGTGCTAATAAAATCATTGTTGTTGGTATTGGTAAAGCCACATAATTTAGTATTATCTTGAGCCATCGTGATAAACAAACAATCCAACGCACAAGCAAACAAGAAGCAAGCAAAAAGAGACGAACGGAAAAAGGGAGAACGAAAAAGAGGTGACTAAAACGGCAAGGGTGAAGTGGGGGAGAGGAAAACGAGAGGCAAATGGCAAATAATGTAATGCGAGGGATAAGAGTTTGTGATGGGTACTTGGTATGTCTTGACTTGTGCGTAGATTTCCCGGGCAATGGTGCGAGAAATCCTTCTTGCTACATCTTGGGCATGCGTTGGTTTTCCCTTGAATTGGAAAGGGTGATGCAGCAAAGTAGCGTAAGTATTTCCCTCCGTTTTTGAGAACCAATGTATCAATCGAGTAGGAGACTACACGCAAATCCCCTAGTACCTGCACAAACAAACAAGAACCTCGCAACGAACGTGATAAAGGGGTTGTCAATCCCTTCATGGTCACTTACGAAAGTGAGATCTGATAGAGATAATAAGATAAATATTTTTGGTATTTTTGTGATGTAGATTGGAAAATAAATATTGCAAAATAGATAGTAAACTAGAATTTTAGATTGGAAACTTATATGATGTAAAGTAGACCCGGGGGCCATAGGTTTCACTAGTGGCCTCTCTCAAGATAGCATGTATTACGGTGGGTGAACAAATTGCTGCCGAGCAATTGATAAAAAAGCGCATAGTTATGATGATATCTAAGGCAATGATCATGAATATAGGCATCACGTCCGTGACAAGTAGAACGAAACGATTCTGAATCTACTACTATTACTCCACACATCGACCGCTATCCAGCATGCATCTAGAGTATTAAGTTCATAAGAACGGAGTAACGCATTAGACAAGATGACATGATGTAGAGGTATAAACTCAAGCAATATGATATAAAACCCATCTTTTTATCCTCGATGGCAACAATACAATACGTCCCTTGCTACCCCTGCTGAACTGGGAAACGACACCGCAAGATTGAACCCAAAGCTAAGCACTTCTCCCGTTGCAAAAAGATCAATCTAGTAGGCCAAACTAAACCGATAATTCGAAGAGACTTGCAAAGATATCAAATCATGCATATAAGAATTCAGAGAAGAATCAAATAATATTCGTAGATAATCAAGTTCATAAACCCACAATTCATTGGATCTCGGCAAACACACCGCAAAAAGAGTTACATCGAATAGATCTCCAAGAAGATCGAGGAGAACTTTGTATTGAGATCCAAAGAGAGAGAGAAGAAGCCATCTAGCTAATAACTATGGACCCGAAGGTCTGTGGTAAACTACTCACATATCATCGGAGAGGCTATGGTATTGATGTAGAAGCCCTCTGTGATCGAATCCCCCTCCGGCAGATCGCCGAAAAAGGCCCCAAGATGGGATCTCACGGGTACATAAGGTTGCGGCGGTGGAAAAGGTGTTTCGTGGCTCTCCCCGAAGGTTTCAGGGTATAAGAGTATATATGGGCGAAAGAAGTAGGTCAGTGGAGCCGCGAGAGGCCCACGTGTCTTTTTAATGTCTTTCATGAAAATAAGGATTCCGATAATTGTGCCAACATGTTAGAAGAAGAATGCATTAAAATGTGTGGCACTAAATCTTTGAATGATGAGCATAATTGCAATGTTGTTAGTATGAATTCTTTGAATATGCATGATGCAAATGATACGCAAAGCTACAAGCTTGTGGATGCTATGTTTGATGAAGGTGATATTTTTTCTCCCCTAAGTTTTGATGAGAATATTTATTATGATGATAGCATGCATGCTATTTATGATGATTATATTGATGAAAGTTGGTTTGGAAGAGTGTCAACTTTAGGAAGTAAAGATCCCACTATTTTGGAGGGTGTTGAATCTTATAATATTGATGAAAGTGGATTTGGACAGGTCATGACTTTATTTAGTGATGAATCCACTATTTTGGAAGAGGTTCCAATTGATTAGGAGAACAAAGTTGCTATCTATGATGATTATTGTGATGACATGTATGCTATAGAGAATAATGATAACCATGAAACTTGTCATCATGATTTTAATTTTCAATTGGATTATGCCTCACATGATAGTTATTTCGTTGAGTTTGCTCCCACTACTATTGATGAGAATAGATTTGCTTATGTGGAGAGTAATTAATAAATTTTTTATGCTTGTGGATCATGAAAGTAATGCTTTATGTGATAGCTATATTGTTGAATTCATTCATGATGCCACTGAAAATTATTATGAGGGAGGAATATATGCTTGTAGGAGTTGTAATAATACCAAGTTTCCTCTCCATGTGTTGAAAATCTTGAAGTTATGCTTATTTTGCCTTCCTATGCTTATTGATTCTTGTTCCCATAAATTGTTTGCTCACAAAATCCCTATGCATATGAAGTGGGTTAGGCTTAAATATTCTAGTCATATGATTCATGATGCTCCCGTTATGTTTCAATTCTTATCTTTTATGTGAGCATCATTGTAATCATCATGCCTAGCTAAAAGGCATTAAAGAAAAGTGCTTGTTGGGAGACAACCCAATATTTAACCCTACTGTTTTTGTGTGTTCACATGATTATGCTACTGTATTAATCATGTTTTATAGATTTTATTTCAATAAAGTGCCAAGTAAAGCCTTTAGGATGGTCTATGGTGATAGTTGATTTGATCTTGCTGAATAACAAAAAAATTTGCGCTCAAGAAACAATTCTCATTTTTAACAGAAGCGTGATAAAATACTGATTCTTTCTGCAGAAGATTAAAAACAAATTTCTCAGGCTGTCCTAATGTTTCTGAATTTTTGGAGTTATATAAGTATTCAGGAGTTACAGATTACTACAGACTGTTCTATTTTTGACAGATTTTGTTTTATATGTGTTGTTTGCTTATTTCGATGAATCTATGAGTAGTATCGGAGGGTACGAACCATTGAGAAATTGGAATATAGTAGATATAACACCAATATGAATTTAGAATAAGTTCACAACAGTACCTAAGTGGTGAATTGCTTTATTATACTAACGGAGCTTATGAGATTTTCTGTTGAGTTTTGTGTTGTGAAGTTTTCAAGTTTTGGGTAAAGATTCGATGGATTACGGAATAAGGAGTGGCAAGAGCCTAAGATTGGGGATGCCCAAGGCACCCCAAGGTAATATTCCAGGACAACCAAGAGCCTAAGTTTGGGGATGCCCCGGATGGCATCCCCTCTTTCGTCTTTGTTCATCGGTAAATTTACTTGAGGCTATATTTTTATTCACCACATGATATGAGTTTTGCTTGGAGCGTCAATTTCTTTTATTAGGATTTGCTTGCTATTTGAATAAAGTACTTAAGATCTGAAATTTTATTTATGAGAAGGAGTCTTCACATAGTTACATAATTATTCAACTACTCATTGATCTTCACTTATATCTTTTGGAGTAGTTTGTCATTTGCTCTAGTACTTCACTTATATATTTTTAGAGCATGGCAGTAGTTTTATTTTGAAGAAATTGTTGAAATCTCATGCTTCACTTATATCATTTTGAGAGTCTCTAAATAGCATGGTAATTTTCTTAGGTTATGAATTTAGTCCTAATATGATGGTCATCCAAGAGGGGTGTAATAAAAACTTTCATATAAAGTGCATCGAATACTATGAGAGGTTTGATTCCTTATGATTTTTTTGAGATATGAAGATTGTGATATTAGAGTCATGCTAGTGAGTAGTTGTGAATTCGAGAAATACTTGTGTTAAGGTTTGTGAGTCCCGTAGCATGCACGTATCGTGAACCGTTATGTAACGAAGTTGGAGCATGGGATATTTTTTGATTGTATTCCTTATGAATGGCGGTCGGGGACGAGCGATGGTCTTTTCCTACAAATCTATCCCCCTAGGAGCATGCGTGTAGTACTTTGTTTCGATGACTAATAGGTTTTTGCAATAAGTATGTGAGTTCTTTATGACTAATGTTGAGTCCATGGATTATATGCACTCTCACCCTTCCACCATTGCTAGCCTCTCTAGTACTGCACAACTTTCACCGGTACCATACACCCACCATATACCTTCCTCAAAACAGCCACCATACCTACCTATTATGGCATTTCCATAGCCATTCCGAGATATATTGCCATGCAACTTTCCACCGTTCCGTTTATTATGACACACATCATCACTGTCATATTGCTTTGCATGATCATGTAGTTGACATCGTATTTGTGGCAAAGCCACCGATCATAATTCTTTCATACATGTCACTCGTGATTCATTGCACATCCCGGTACACCGCCGGAGGCATTCATATAGAGTCATAATTTTGTTCTAAGTATCGAGTTGTAATTTTTGAGTTGTAAATAAATAGAAGTATGATGATCTTCCTTTTTAGAACATCGTCCCATGTGAGGAAATAAAAGAAAGAAAGAAAAGGAGAAAAAGAAAAAAGAAAGAAAAAAAGAAAAAATGAGGGAAAAGGAAAAAATGAGAGAAAAAGAGAGAAGGGGCAATGTTACTATCCTTTTCCATACTTGTGCTTCAAAGTAGCACCATGATCTTCTTGATAGAGAGTCTCCTATGTTTTCACTTTCATATACTAGTGGGAATTTTCATTATAGAACTTGGCTTGTATATTCCAATGATGGGCTTCCTCAAATTTCCCTAGGTCTTCATGAGCAAGCAAGTTGGATGCACACCCACTTAGTTTTCTTTTTGAGCTTTCATAAACCTATAGCTCTAGTGCATCAGTTGCATGGCAATGCCTACTCACTCACATTGATATCTATTGATGTGCATCTCCATAGCCCATTGATATGCCTAGTTGATGTGAGATTATCTCCCTCTTTTTGTCTTCTCCACAACCATCATATTCTATTCTACCTATAGTGCTATGTCCATGGCTCACGCTCATGTATGCGTGAAAGTTGAAAAAGTTTGAGAATATCAAAAGTATGAAATAATTGCTTGGCTTGTCATCAGGGTTGTGCATGATTTGAATATTTTGTGTGATGAAGATGGAGCATAGCCAGACTATATGATTTTGTAGGGATAAGCTTTCTTTGGCCATGTTATTTTGAGAATACATAATTATCTTGTTAGTATGCTTGAAGTATTATTGTTTTTATGTCAATATTAAACTTTTGTTTTGAATCATACAGATCTGAACATTCATGCCACAATAGAGAAATTACATGGATAAATATGTTAGGTAGCATTCCACATCAAAAATTCTGTTTTTATCATTTACCTACTCAAGGACGAGCAGGAATTAAGCTTGGGGATGCTTGATACGTCTTCAACGTATCTATAATTTTTGATTGTTCCATGCTATTATATTATCTATCTTGGATGTTTTATATGCATTTATATGCTATTTTATATGATTTTTGGGACTAACCTATTAACCTAGAGCCCAGTGTCAGTTTCTGTTTTTTTCCTTGTTTTTGAGTTTCGCAGAAAATGACTATCAAACAGAGTCCAATTAACCTGAAAATTTAAGGAGATTATTTTTGGAAAATATAAAAAATACTAGAAAGAAAAGATACCGAAGAAGAGTCCCGAGGCCACAACAAGAGTGGAGGGCGCGCCCCCCCCCATCCTTGTCGTTGCCTCGTGGGCCCCCTTGACTTGTCCCCAATGCCAACACCTCCTATAAATCCAAAAACCTCCAGAAATAAACCTAGATCGGGAGTTTCGCCGCCACAAGCCTCTGGAGCCACCAAAAACCAATCGAGACCCTGTTCCTGCACCCTGCCGGAGGAGGGAATCATCACCGGTGGCCATCTTCACAATCCTGACGCTCTCCATGACGAGGAGGGAGTAGTTTACCCTCAGGACTGAGGGTATGTACCAGTAGCTATGTGTTTCATCTCTCTCTCTCGTGTTCTTGATTTGGTGCGATCTTGATGTACCGCGAGCTTTTCTACTATAGTTGAATCATATGGTGTTTCTTCCCCTCTACCTTCTTGTAATGGATTGAGTTTTCCCTTTGTAATTATCTTACCGGATTGAGTCTTTAAGGATTTGAGAACACTTGATGTATGTCTAGCATGTTCTTATCTGTGGTGACAATGGGATATTCACGCGATCTACTTGATGTATGTTTTGGTGATCAACTTTGCAGGTTCTGTGACCTCATGAACTTATGCATATGGGTTGACACATGTTTTCGTCTTGACTCTTCGGTAGAAACTTTGGGGCACTCTTTGAAGTTCTTTGTGTTGGTTTGAATAGATGAATCTGAGATTGTGTGATGCATATCATATAATCAAACCCGCGGATACTTGTGGTGACATTGGAGTATCTACGTGAGATTAGGGTTTTAGTTGATGTGTATCTTAAGGTGTTATTTTAGTACGAACTTGTAGGATCGAAAGTATGTCTAGAGGGGGGTGATTAGACTACTTGACCAAATAAAAACTTAACCTTTTCCCAATTTTAGTTCTTGGCAGATTTTAGCTAATTTAGGACAAGTCAAGCAATCATCACATAATTCAAGCAAGCATGCAAAGAGTATATAGGCAGCGGAAAGTAAAGCATGCAACTTGCAAGAATGTAAAGGGAAGGGTTTGGAGATTTCAAACGCAATTGGAGACACGGATGTTTTTCCCGTGGTTCGGATAGGTGGTGCTATCCTACATCCACGTTGATGGAGACTTCAACCCACGAAGGGTAACGGTTGCGCGAGTCCACACAGGGCTCCACCCAAGGGCAACGGTTGCGCGAGTCCACACAGGGCTCCACCCATGAAGGGTCCACAAAGAAGCAACCATCCACAAAGGGTCCACGAAGAAGCAACCTTGTCTATCCCACCATGGCCATCGCCCACGAAGGACTTGCCTCACTAGCGGTAGATCTTCACGAAGTAGGCGATCTCCTTGCCCTTACAAACTCCTTGGTTCAACTCCACAATCTTGTCGGAGGCTCCCAAGTGACACCTAGCCAATCTAGGAGACACCACTCTCCAAGAAGTAACAAATGGTGTGTAGGTAATGAACTCATTGCTCTTGTGCTTCAAATGATAGTCTCCCCAACACTCAACTCTCTCTCATAGGATTTGGATTTGGTGGAAAGAAGATTTGAGTGGAAAGCAACTTGGGAAGGCTAGAGATCAAGATTCATATGGTAGGAATGGAATGTCTTGATCTCAACACATGAGTAGGTGGTTCTCTCTCAGAACATATGAGTTGGAATGGTGTGTGTGTTATGATGGCTCTCTCATCGAATGAGAAGAAGGTGGAGGGGTATATATAGCCTCCACACAATATCCAACCGTTACACAGTTTTCCAATCTCGGTGGGACCGAATCAGAAAACTCGGTCTGACCGAAATAGTAAACCTAGTGACCGTTAGGAATTTCGGTGGGACTGACATGCAACTCGGTAGGACCGATTCGGTTAGGGTTTGGGCATAACGTAATCTCGGTGAGACCGATTACACAAACTCGGTGAGACCGAATTTGGTAATTAGCTAACCAGAGAGTTGGTCAGGCAAACTCGGTGGGACCGATTTGCTCTTTCGGTGAGACCGAGTGGAACTCGGTGAGACCGAAAAGTTACAAAGGGGAAACACTGAGTTTACATTGCAATCTCGGTGGGACCGATTCGCTCTTTCGGTGAGACCGAAAAGTTACGAAAGGGAAACAGAGAGTTTGCAACCCCATCTCGGTGAGAGCGAGATCCTTATCGGTAGGACCGAATTGCTAGGGTTTGGCAGTGGCTAATGACAAGTGAAACTCGGTGGCGCCGGATAGGAAGAATCGGTAGGACCGAGTTTGGCTTAGGGTTTAGGTCATATGTGGATATGAGAAAGTAGTTGAGGGTTTTGGAGCATATCACTAAGCACATGAAGCAAGAGGCTCATTAAGCAACACCTCATCCCTCCTTAATAGTATTGGCTTTTCCTAAAGACTCAATGTGATCTTGGATCACTAAAATATAAAATGAAGAGTCTTGAGCTTTTGAGCTTGAGCCAATCCTTTGTCCTTAGCATTTTGAGGGTTCCACTTTCACATCCATGCCATGCCAATCATTGAGCTTTCCTGAAATAATCATCTTGGAATAGCATTAGCTCAATGAGCTATATGTTGTTATGAATTACCAAAACCACCTAGGGATAGTTGCACTTTCAGAACTCTAGGGCTGTTTGTGACACTTATAGGAATAGCCCAATAGATCGATCAGAAAGAATAACTTTGAGGTGGTTTCGTACCCTACAATAATCTCTTCGTTTGTTCTCCGCTATTAGTGACTTTGGAGTGACTCTTTGTTGCACGTTGAGGGATTGTTATATGATTCAATTATTCTACCATTGTTTAGAGAACTTGCACTAGTGAAAGTATGAACCCTAGGCCTTGTTTCTAAGCATTGCAATACCGTTTTTGCTCACTTTTGTTACTAGTTACCTTGTTATTTTTATATTTCAGATTACAAAAACCTATATCTACCATCCATATTGCACTTGTATCACCATCTCTTCGCCGAACTAGTGCGCCTATATAATTTACCATTGTATTTGGTGTGTTGGACACAAGAGACTCTTGGTTATTTGGTTGCAGGGTTGTTTGAGAGAGACCATCTTCATCCTACGCCTCCCACGGACTGATAAACCTTAGGTCATCCACTTGAGGGAAATCTGTTGTTGTCCTACAAAACTCTAGACTTGGAGGCCCAACAACATCTACAAGGATAAAGTTGCATAGTAGACATAAGATACACACCAGACTGCATCTGGTGTCGGCCCCCTCGCGGCTAACATGGGAGGTCTCAGCCGCCGCCTAGCCCTCCCCCAACGCTCACCTTCCCCTCCGCTGCTGCTGGTGGTCGCGCGGGCAAAGCCCATGAGTGTGATGGTGGCGGTGGAGGGCCTCTCCTCCCTCCGCTGGATCCACATGTGGCGCGGGCGCCCAGATCAGCGGGGTGCGGCCCTCCCGACGACGCAGCGATTCCCAGTGGTGGCGGGCTTACGGCGGTGCACAAGCGCCCAGATCCTGGGGTGTGGGTCTTCTGGCAGCATGGCGGCGGGATCGGGCGGCGATAGGCTTGGGCGACGGCGTGGGTCGCGCGGCGGCGGATCTCGTCGCTCCGGTCAACGCGGAGGAATCTGGATCTGGGGCGGCGGCCCTGGTAGGCATGGCGACGGTGCCCTCGGCTGGCGGTGCTCACAGGTGGTGGATGGACAACGTCTTGACCATGTGGGCGGTGAGTTGTTGATGGATCTCCTCTCCGCTGCAGGCTCGCTCCCGCTGCACATGTGATACGTCTCCAACGTATCTACTTTTCCTAACGTTTTTCTCTTGTTTTGGACTCTAATTTGCATGATTTGAATGAAACTAACCTCCGATTGACGTTGTTTTCAGCAAAACTACCATGATGTTGTTTTTGTGCAGAAATAAAAGTTCTCTGAATGGAACGAAACTTTGCGAGGAATTTTTATGTCAATAAAGATAATTTCTGGAGCCAAGATCCACCAGTGGGGAGCACCTGGGTGGGCATAAACCACCAGGGCGCGCCCCCTCCTGGCACACCCAGGTGGGTTGTCCCCACCTGGTGGCCCCGCAGACCTCAACCCTGATACTATAAAATCACATATTCTGAGAAAAAATTAGGGAGAAAGAATTATCATGATCCACGAGACGGAGCCACCGTCACCTCCTGTTCTTCATCGGGAGGCCAAATCCGGAATCCGTTTGGGGCTCCGGAGAGGGGGATCTTCGTTCTTCGTCATCACCAACCCTTCTCCATCGCCAATTCCATGATGCTCCCCACCGAGAGTGAGTAATTCCTTCGTAGGCTCGCTGGTCGGTGAGGAGTTGGATGAGATTCATCATGTAATCTAGTTAGTTTTGTTAGGGCTTGATCCCTAGTACCCACTATGTTCTGAGATTGATGTTGCCATGACTTTGCCATGCTTAATGCTTGTCACTTTGGGCCCGGATGCCATGATTTTAGATCTGAACCGTTTATGTTATCATCATTATATCCATGTTCTAGATCCGATCTTGCAAGTTATAGTCACCTACTACGTGTTATGATCCAGCAACCCCGGAGTGACAATAGTCGGGACCACTACCGATGATGACCGTAGTTTAAGGAGTTCATGTATTCACCGTGTGTTAATGCTTTATTCCGGTTCTATATTAAAAGGAGGCCTTAATATCCCTTAGTTTCCAATTGGACCCCGCTGCCGTAGGAGGGTAGGACAAAAGATGTCATGCAAGTTCTTGCCATAAGCACGTATGACTATTTACGGAATACATGCCTACATTATATTTATGAACTAGAGTTAGTGCCGTATCGCCCTAGGTTATGACTGTCACATGATGAATGTCATCCAACAAATCAACGATCTAATGCCTACGAATTTATTTTATATTTTTCTTGCTAAGTTACTACTGATATCATTACTATTGCATTGTTATCACCGTTATCGTTGCTGTTGCTATTGCCACTACTATCAAAACTATCATATTATTGTGCTACTGATCACTTTGCTGCAGATAATTAATCTCCAGGTGTGACTGAATTGACAATTCAGTTGCTAATACTTACAAATATTCTTTGGCTCCCCTTGTGTCGAATCTATAAATTTGGGTTGAATACTCTACCCTCGAAAACTGTTGCGATCCCCTATACTTGTGGGTTATCAACATGGTGGCTTGCGATCCCGGTCGTCGGCCTCGGTGCGTTCGTGGGGGCTGGTATAGGTGACATCAGACCAGAGGAAACTCTGGATGGATCGCTCATCCTGACGGTGGCAACGACCAAGGTCGCCGTTCTCCTCCTTGCATGCGCCGTCGAGATCCCTACCCTCCACCTCGCCCCATGCCCGGGTGAAGACCCAAAATCTCCTTAGATTGGGCGGCGGCAGCACTGCGTGTGCCGTGCCCTTCTTGGAGGCATTGCCTAGGGCGTTTGGGTGCTTGGTTAGAGGAACTGCAAGTGGAGGGGATGCGACCAGTGGCAACAAGTGGTGTTCGCGAAGAAGGAGCGACGTGGTATCAGGCACGTCAACAATGGCGGGTCTCGACGACATGGAGCAGTGGGGTCTTGATAGTGGGCGCGTGATGATGGACACACGCATGATGGTGGCATTGTCTGATGTCGTGGTGACGTCGACGACAGCTAGGCCTGGGAAGGTCAATGCGTCAGTACAACTCTAAAGATGGATTGGTGGAAGACGATGGCGGTGGTGATGGCGTCCTGGACTAGGGGGTACCAACCTAGTCGGTCTACAGTTCTCGGGCCGGGCCTTCATGCCCTGGCTCCCATACGGCAAGACTCTGAGAGCTTCATGCCTATGTGTGTTCAAGACTGGCTCTACCGAAGACTTGGCGTGTACTCCAAGATGTTTCCTACCATCTCCATGCGCCCCATGGATACTGACCATGTAACCCTAGATGCCCTACCTTGCGTGTATATAAGCTAGAGGGTTTAACCTATAGAGGAGATCCAATCACAATTACATTCACCTAGCCCTAGGGTTAGATCTCTCCTTACGATCTCGAGGTAGATCAAGCTTGCACTCGATACATCATCATCAATACAATCAAAAGCAGGACGTAGGGTATTACTTATTTGAGAGGACCCGAACCTGTGTAAATATTACCCCCTTCGTCCCTGTTACCAATGATCCAAAATCCATAGCTCGGGACCCCATACCCTGAGGTTTGCCGGTTTTACCACCGACATTGGTGCTTCATTGAGAGTCCCGACATGAGATCAACAAAGGATCGATGGGATCGTCGGTTAACGACTCGAACCCTTAGGGCACTGCTTATGTCCAGCTTTAGCAACAAGGAAGGAGTCTTTGTCCGGTGTAGACGTCGGGCGAAGCCCCAAACAAACATAAAGTTATCATGAATACTTCTTGATTTGGTGAACGCGCTTTGAGAATAGGACACCAGCCCATTCATGAACGGAGCTAGTCGAGTTGCCATGAATTTTGCAGAATCTTTGGGAAAACATGGATGAGACCGATGGGGCGGAAATGTGATATGTCCTCAGCACCCTCCTTCTTTGGTAGTAACACTACGTTAGTTGAGTTCAACCAATGCAGGTTTGTAGTATGGAGAGTTGAGAAGGAGTTCACTTATCACGAAATGAGATAAAAAGAATGTATTTAGAACTAAATATGTCTATATACATTTATTTATTTTTACAATTATTCCCTCTCTCTCATAATATAAAAGAGTTTTTTACATTTATGGGACGGAGGGAGTATTTTCGAACCAAGAAAGTACATTTTAGTGATGTGACGTGACACGATGTGATGGAGCAATTTTAGGTGTGTTGGAAATACCGAGCAGTTGGCCTGTCGAATCATGGCGTGCTAAGCTTCGACACTGTTAATCAAGCCGTTGGTGCTAGAAAGCAAACTTCAGTACATCGTCAGATTTTGCATCGTCCCTGAATCGGCCGCGCATCTGTCGTTCGCAAAGTAGTTTCGTTTTCTCCTCTCCAGACTTCAGTCACCTGTCACCATCAGCGTGAGCGTGAGGGGAGTCCACCTATACCATATTCAAAGCCAACTAGAACACCTTGATCCTATCACCATTCTCCCGCTGATAATTGCTTAGGCAGAGCAAGGGGAGCCAGGGCAAGAAGACGATGCGGCCATTCACGCGTCTCTGTCCCCTCCTCCTCCTGCTCCTCCTCGTCTCGCCTTCGTCCCCGCAGCCGCAGGAGCTCCAAGAAGAAGAGGGCGGCCTCCACGAGAGCTTCCTGCGTTGTGTGTCCCGCCTCTCGCCGGACACCGCCGACCCGTCCGAGCTCGTCCACGCGCCGGCGGACGCCTCCTACCCGCCCCTTCTCGCCTCCACCATCCAGAACCTCCGCTTCGCCTCGCCTCAGACGCCGAGGCCATCGCTGCTCCTCACGCCCAGGACCGTCGCCGAGGTGCAGGCGTCCGTGGCCTGCTGCAAGGCCCACGGCCTCACCGTCCGCGCCCGCAGCGGAGGCCACGACTACGAAGGCCTATCATATCGCGCGATCCGTCCCAGCGGCGGCCGCCCGTTCGCCGTCATCGACGTCGCCGCGCTCCGAACAGTGCGGGTCGATGCGGAACGCCGCGTGGCGCGCGCCCAGCCCGGGGCCACCCTTGGGGAGCTCTACTACGCGGTCGCGGAGGGGAGCGGTGGTGAGCTGGGGTTCCCCGCCGGGATCTGCCCCACGGTCTGCGTCGGTGGGCACCTCAGCGGCGGCGGATTCGGGCCGATGATGCGCAAATACGGCCTGGCCGCCGACAACGTCGTAGACGCCGAGGTGGTGGACGCGGGAGGGAAGCTCCTGAACCGGTCAGCCATGGGGGAGGACCTCTTCTGGGCGATCAGGGGCGGCGGAGGAGGAAGCTTCGGCATCGTCGTTTCTTGGACCGTGAGTCTGGTCCCCGTCCCGAGCGTCGTATCCGCCTTCACCGTCCGTCGGCTACTCCGGCATGGTGACGAGGACGAGGAAGCAATGCTCCGTCTCCTGACCAAATGGCAGCTCGTGGCACACGCCCTCCCGGACGATCTCTTCGTCAAGCTGGAAATGGAGCCCAAGGTCGATGACGGCGGCAAGAGACGGCCATTGGTGGTGTTCAAGTCATTCTTTCTTGGCAATTGCAGCGGGATGGTTACCCAAATGGGCATCCATTTGCCAGAACTAGACATTAAGCCAAGCGATTGCAGAGAGATGAACTGGATTCAGTCGATGCTCTACTTCTACGGCTACACCAATGGCCAACCGGCAGAAGTGTTTCTGGACAGAACACTCCAACCCAAAGAATACTACAAGATCAAGCTAGACTACCTGACATCGCCAATTCCGGCAACCGGTCTAAGCATGTTGTTCACCAAGATCGTCGAACACCAGGGCGGCTCGATCGATATCGACCCCCAGGGCGGCAGGATGAGCGAGATACCAGAATCCGACACGCCGTATGCGCACCGCAGAGGGTACCTCTACAACTTCCAGTACTATGTCAAGTGGGGAAGTGACAAGAACGTGTCATATGAGGAGAAGCATTTGGGTTGGGTCAGGGGGGTGCATGAGCTCATGACACCCTATGTGAGCAATAGGCCTAGAGCTGCATACATTAACTTCAGGGACCTGGACTTGGGGCAGAATGTGGAGGGCAATACAAGCTATGAGGAGGCCAAGGTGTGGGGGAGAATGTACTTCAGGGGAAACTTCAGGAGGTTGGCAATGGTGAAGGCAGAGGTTGATCCTGACCAGGTGTTCTGGAGTGAGCAGAGCATCCCTCCTCTGGTTGTGGCCAGGAGGAAGAGGAAGGGACAGAGGCATGGTGGATTGGTTTTAGAGATTTGACAGTTCAACCGCAGGTTTGTGTTCCTTCTAGCGTATGTTTCTCAAAAAATAAGAAACAAAATCCACTTGCCTCGTCTCTTGCAATGATGTGCCGAATTATGCTGTCGTTTTCTGTTTGCAGGATTAAAAGAAACTAGATGATATTCCGCACGGTGTTGCAGAATTGTTTTGTAATATACTCCCTCTGTCCCATAATATACGAGCTTTTTTGACACTAGTGCAATGTTAAAAATGTTCTTATATTATGAAACAGAGGGAATATTTCAATGATATTTGGTTGTATGCAACATGAATATTTGAAGTAATAATAGGAGAATCAAAGCTGAAAATACATATGATCATGGTGTTTGATTATTCTATAGTTGTAAATTATTTATTAAAGTATAAATAACAGAATAAAAATTGAAATTATCATGCATGTCATGTATGTTTGTATGTAAGGTCGACATTTTCTCCATACATGTTTCATATTGAGGTGAAATGTTTACATGTTAAGAAAAACGCACCCAGCCCATATGTGGGACTAGTAAACTTCTAAGAGACATAAATAAACAAATGCACTTTTACTCACATATGAGACCTAAAGCAAATAAACAAGTACGCTACTACTTTCATGTGAGACAAATACTTGCAGAATGCACAAATAACAAATGCAAAATGTGAATCCAATTCAAAATTATGCTCTTGTTTTCGGTTTCTCTTTTCAACCAACTCTTCCAATTCTATATCACAGAATAAGAAAGTGAACAAATTGTAACTCCAAAGCGATAGTAGTCCTTGCCGTTCTACCCGATCGGCGACCTTGTACGGTCAATCCACTAATGCCTATTCTAACATGTACCCAACATTCAGAATGTTATGTCTTGCAAAGAACCTACGGATGGCTTAAGATTCACCAATGCATGCAACTTGATCTTTAGTTATATTTTCACTATTTTTAATCATGAATCACATGCGAAGGCCGCAGGACACCAACGTATTTTGACGACTTGCTAAGGCAGTGACCCAACTCCTCATATTTTATAGTTTTGTAGCAACGCACGTGCATTGTGCTAGCACATATAAAATTTGAACTCCTGGGATTTTGGCTCATTCACACCCCCTCCCTCTCGAAAACAACACACTAACATATGAACAAATTAATGTAACAACTACCCTAAGCATTCTTTAATGAAAACTAGATGACCTGGTTGCGCCAATGGCACAAGAAGCGAGTTAGAAGCGATGTTCGTAGTGAATAAGTAGGAAACATAAATGGAAAGATGACGCAATGTGGAATGTGGATTGTATTACAGATAGTAGAATGGCTTAAACCAGTTAACGTAAGATGCTAATTAAAACTAAGAATTATTGTATCGATAACCATTTTATATGCACAAAGATCATTTCATTATTGGACAAGGAGAAAACAAATATGTTCATGCCATATTGTTCGAAGCCACTCTCAATAAAATAGCGTCCATTATGACATGAACCGTTTTTAATAATCTGGAATCATAGATATCTAAACAAGCAACATCCATCTTCAGGACCTGTTGCATAAGAAATGGCCTCTCAGGAACCATATCCATTCAAGTAGGCTATAAAGGGAAAGAAAGATAAAGATAAACTATTAACAATATTGATAGCATGAAGCAAGACATATGGAAACTGAAGCAAATGTGTCACAGATTGCAGAAAAGTATTTCAACCATGAAGATGGGTACAAAAGCTAATATCGCGCTTATTGTTACACAACCGATTAAGTATAAATAAGTGAAGCATTCATTGGTGTACAATATTAGCATGCAGGCCTAGGACATGTTTCCTTCCTTAGTCCATCTGGAGCAGCCCGTATAGTTATTATCTCTGGCATATCTTGGTTTTCAGACCATCTGCAGATGCCCATATAGTTAAAAGGCCAAATGGCACAAAATACAAATTCAGTTGAGGAGATATTAGCAAATAAATGCTTAGCATTACAGATAGTACAATGACAATCAATTTTTTGCTACTGAAGTGCATGTCCTTGTCTCTTCTCAGACCAAGATGACACAATGAGGTATCATTTGTTTCCTAATTACACTGTAACCTGAAATCTGTGTGCATATGTGCATGGGCACATCCATTTATTCCTAATAGGAAAATATGCCAAAACAATATTAGCATGCAGGCCTAGGATATGTTTCCTTCCTTAGTCCATCTGGAGCAGCCCGTATAGTTATTATCTCTGGCATATCTTGGTTTTCAGACCATCTGCAGATGCCCACATAGTTAAAAGGCCAAATGGCACAAAATACAAATTCAGTTGAGGAGATATTAGCAAATAAATGCTTAGCATTACAGATAGTACAATGACAATCAATTTTTTGCTACTGAAGTGCATGTCCTTTTCTCTTCTCAGACCAAGATGACACAATGAGGTATCATTTGTTTCCTAATTACACTGTAACCTGAAATCTGTGTGCATATGTGCATGGGCACATCCATTTATTCCTAATAGGAAAATATGCCAAAACATCGGTCAGTTTCTCTTTTGAGCTGGAAATACCAATCACTTGGCTAATAGGCATGCAGACACCTCTAATCTAAATAATAGAGGAATTGAAAAATCAGTCACTATGATTTTATTAACTATATACATATACATTCCAGTCAAGCGCCTTTCTAGAAAGTGAAATGCTATACATCAGTTTAGAAGTGAATTTCACGGATAATTGTTCATGTCGCTTGAATCATAATTGAATCGATAATATGATTTTACATGTCACATTATTATGCTAACTGGGATTGTAGTAGAAAAGGCAGGATAACAGTACTATACTCCACTCTTTTTCCTGTTGGGAAGAACCACCTCTCCTATCCCATTCTCTGAATTCTCATACAGATAACCATCAATTTTCTCTTTGTTCTTTCCATTTTATTTCAGTAGCTACTTCAATTCATATGATTGGCTTTGTTTCATTGATGGACCCTAAGGTTAATGCATGAACTTGCTAAAATGTTCAGATTGACACGGTTACTACGTTTATTTCAATAGTGGTGCTTCTGCATTAACATACGTACCTAAGGTATGGATGACTGTTTACAAACCTGAGTCATAATACATGGGTGCTCCTATTGTCAGAAAACATGGATCGCTATAACTCTAAGTTGAACTCACCATTTTTTCCAGGAACTTAAATGCAGAGAAAACGCATAATTAAACTTTTAAGCAAAAAAAAGAATTTCTCATATCTATCTGAAACTCCTTGACCGTCAAGAAAGCATGTGTATATTTTTCTCAAAAACCAACTAACCATTTGAATCAATGATCACAACCTGAATCATATATTAGCTTATAATACATGGGCGCTCCTATTGTCAGCAAACATGGACTGCTACAACTCTAAGTTGAACTCACCATTTTTTCAGGAACTTAACTGCAGGAAAAGACGCATAATTAAACTTTTAAGCAAAAAAAGAATTTCTCAGATCTATTGATAATCAATAAACACCGCAAGAGCATCATGCATGAACATAAACGTGTCCAACTAAGAAGCCACATGTTAGAGGGCATCTTCACCCGAAGCATATCAAACTAATTACCTCTAGATAGTTGGGTGAGGCAGAGGCGTTGGAGGAGAGGACTCACAGGGTGTGCTGATTGGCATGACGCAATTTAATGTGTATATGGCACAAAAACAATTATTAAGCAACATCAGTAAGAAAAGTGAGCATCTAAACAAATCTCAGTATTGCAAAATTATTGTAAGCAGATCCACATCATGTGCATGTCTATAGTCTCATACACAGCCTACCCGCAGTCTATTGTTTGGGTCATCCTAGAGAAATCTAGGATTGTAGGAAACACAATATAATGTACCTGTAGTTTGAAATCTTTGTCGAGTTTTGCAGATTTGGCCTGCCCGAGCCTTATAACTGAAGCAACACATAAAGGATATTTATAATGAAACAATATTAGTTATAGGACTATAGGCAACACAAAGTAATCTACCTGTACTTTGAAATCTTCACTGAACTTTGCAGGTTTGATTTGCCCAAGCCTAATAACTGAATGAAGACATAGAGGTCATTGCTCCAGGGTCTTCTCAGATTCAATTCGAATATAGAAGAAGTGAAAGTGCAACTATCCCTGGGTGGTTTTGGTAATTCCTAACAACATATAGCTCATTGAGCTAACATTATTCCAAAATTAATATTTCAGAAAAAGCTCAATGAAATGGCATGGCATGGATGAGGAAAGTGGATCCCTCAAAATTCTAAGGACAAAAAGTTTGGCTCAAGCTTCAAGATCAAGACTCTACATTTTACATTTTAGTGATCCAAGATCACATTGAGTCTATAGGAAAAGCCAATACTATCAAGAAGGGATGAGGTGTTGCTTAATGGCTTGCTTGCTCAAAGTGCTTAGTGATATGCTCCAAAACCCTCAACTACCTTCCCACATCCACATATGACCTAAACCAAAAGTCAAACTCGGCCCCACCGATTCTATCTATCCGGCGCCACCGAGTTTCAAATGTCATAGCCACTGCCACAAACCCTAACAATTCAGTTTCACCGATAGGGATCTCGGTCTCACCGAGATGGGATTGTAATCTCTCTGTTTCCCTTCGTAATGTTTCGATCTTACCGAGATGAGCGATTGGTCCCACCGAGATTGCAATGTAAACTCTCTGTTTCCCTTTTTGTAACATTCCGGTCTCACCGAGATGAGCGAATCGGTCCCATCGAGTTTACCTGACCAACTCTCTGGTTAGCTTATTACCAAAATCGGCCCCACCGAGTTTGTGTAATCGGTCACATCAAGATTACGTTATGCCCTAACCCTAACCATATCGGTCCTACCGAGTTGCATCTCAATCCCACCGAAAATCCTAACGGTCACTAGGTTTGCTAAATCGGTCCGACCGAGTTTAACCATTCGGTCCCACCGAGTTTGGCAAATTGTGTGTAACGGTTAGATTCTGTGTGGAGGCTATATATACCCCTCCACCCACTCTTCATTCATGGAGAGAGCCATCAGAACATACCTACACTTCCAATACACATTTTCTGAGAGAGAACCACCTACATTTGTGTTGAGGTCAAGATATTCCATTCCAACCATATGAATCTTGATCTCTAGCCTTCCCCAAGTTGCTTTCCACTCAAATCTTCTTTCCACCAAATTCAAATCTTGTGAGAGAGAGTTGAGTGTTGGGGAGACTATCATTTGAAGCACAAGAGCAAGGAGTTCATCATCAACACACCATTTGTTACTTCTTGGAGAGTGGTATCTCCTAGATTGGCTAGGTGTCACTTGGAAGCCTCCGACAAGATTGTGGAGTTGAACCAAGGAGTTTGTAAGGGCAAGGAGATCGCCTACTTCGTGAAGATCTACCGCTAGTGAGGCAAGTCCTTCGTGGGCGACGGCCATGATGGAATAGACAAGGTTGCTTCTTCGTGGACCCTTCGTGGGTGGAGCCCTCCGTGGACTCACGCAACCGTTACCCTCCGTCGGTTGAAGTCTCCATCAACGTGGATGTACGATAGCACCACCTATCGGAACCACGACAAAAACATCCGTGTCTCCAATTGCGTTTGAATCCTCCAAACCCTTCCTTTTACATTCTTGCAAGTTGCATGCTTTACTTTCCGCTGCTCATATACTCTTTTTGCATGCTTGCTTGAATTGTGTGGAGATTGCTTAACTTGTGCTAAGATAGCTAAAATCTGCCAAGAACTAAAATTGGGAAAAGGCTAGATTTTTATTTGGTCAAGTAGTCTAATCACCCCCCTCTAGACATACTTTCGATCCTACAAGAAGCATAACTGATGAATTCATAGAAATAATCTTATTTTCAGAGGTACCAGAAAGCACAAAGAAATCTGGACGTTGCCAACCAACACCATCTTCAATGAAGACATAGAGGTCAGATGAAATCATGCAAAGGGATCCAATCAAACGATCATTAAAGGATCAACCAAATGTGAGCACCTCTCCGTCAGGAAAACAGGGCCAAAAGAAATATGGACGTTGCCGATCAACACCATCTTCAATCGCATGAGTTAAAACTGCAGTTGTAGTTATAGCCACTGAAAACGGTAGGGGCAGGCCAAGTCGGGCCTGGCCGCGCTCTCGTCGCCGACCATGTCCAGCTTGTCCATCCCCGCCCAATCTACGCACGCAAGAACCGGCAAATTAATCAATCAGCCACGAAACCCGGCGCAGAGCGATTCGATCCAATCGATGGATCCTGGGAGGGAGGGAGGGTACCGGCGTGGCCGAGCTCCGAGTCCATTTAGATATATAGGTAGGGCAGCCTCTCGCGTGCGCCGCTCGTCCCTCCTCAGCCTCTGGCCCTCTCCTCCGCTTCTCGGCTTCTCCCGGTGGATGAGAGGAGACAGGGAGGGTGAGGAGGGGAGGCCGGAGCTTCTCTCGGTGGCGGCCGCTTCCATCCCACGCCGGTGCCGGCTCTTGCGGCCGAGAGGGCACGCTGGTGCCGGTGCTTGCAGTTAAGAGGGGCGAACAGATGGGAGGAGGGGGATGAGAAGAGACGAGGGAGAGAGAGATGGGCTGGCGAGAGAGATATTTGTGCGCTCGCTCGCTTCACGCGCGGGACGCAAAGGGCCACACGACCGGGCCCAGGCGTCATCGACATAAGCTAGGGAGGGAGTGACATGAAAATGCAAAGGGTGGACGCGTGGATGGCCTGAGAATGCCTACCACCCTTTCATCATTTATATGTTCAATAAAAGCATCACGAATTGGATTCTCTTTTGTCTTTGTTGCAGGATTTCTAGCCGTCACTGAATGCCCGCTTCCTCAAAGAAGGCCAGTAGTTATCCTCCAAGCTCGCCTGTGACCTGACTATGATTGAAGTTGGCAATGACACCTATGATAGGACCATTTGGACCTCAAGGTTCCTAACCGTTTCAAAATATTTGCATGGCTTCTATTCAGGGACCACCTCAACTCCAAGGCAAACCTCCTTCACAAGCACATCTCCCCGGACGCCATCTGCTCGAGATGTGATCACGAATGCGAAAAGGTCATGCATATCTTAATACTATGCCTTCTTGCCAACATAATTTGGCAGCGAATTGGTATCCTACCCCCAACTCCACCACCACCTCTAGGATTGCATGATGCCAACCGGTCTTGATCATCATATATAGCTAACAACCCTACTCACCATCCATTGGAAGATATGGGCATGCAAGAATGAAATGACCTTTCAAAATGAAGATCGCCATAGCCCGGTAGTACTTCGACCAATCATTGAAGACCTCACACTGTGAATGCACGGTGGAACGATGGAATGAGGCATGTAGTAAAATATTCATGTGGGGGAGCTACCCCACTCCCCGAGTATGAGTTCTCCCTGGACCAGGATTTACTAAGTTTCTGGGCGGAGGACTTGGCCGGCCTCGAGGCCCCTTTCGGGAGGAGGAGGTGATGTGATAGTTGCCGTGTGGGAAGGCGTCAGACCATATGGTTTCATGGCGGAGTTCCTCAAGCCTCACTTGAGGGAGGGGGGGGGGTGTGAAGGCTGACATAATGAATGACCATGGCTTCCAAGGCCTTAACTAGACGCTCCTCACCCTCCTCCCAAAGAAACTAGATGTTGCCTCCAAGATTGACTACCGCCTCATTAGGCACATCCACATCTTTGTCAAATCAGCGGCCAAATCCCTTGCTACAAAGGGAGGCATCGTGATTGGGATCTCTTGTGCAGTTGAACCAATGCACATTCATCAAAAAGCATTGCATCCATGACTACTTCATGATGGTGCAACATATCGGGTAGTTACATTCACATGCTCGAGGAGCCACATGTGATGCTTAAGAAAAACATCGTGCATGCCCTTACTTTGTGATATACTCCTTCCGTTTCTAAATATTTGTCTTTCTAGGGATTTCAACAAATGACTACATACAGAACAAAATGAGTGAATCTACACTCTAAAATATGTCTATATACATTCGTATGTAGTAGTCTATTTGAAATCTCTAAAAAAATATATTTAGAAATGGAGGGAGTAGCACCAAAAGCAATGTATGACAAGCTGACGACCACCATCAAGGACAACCTCATGATCTCCACGACGCAAGACAAACATTTCGACCACGCTCCTTTTTTTAGGGATTTTCGACCACGCTCCTCCTCCCGCGTATCCAAGCCCATCTGCCAGCAGCGTATTGGGCCCATTTCGTAGTCCTTTTTTTTCCAACCATTTCGTAGTACCTTAGGAATGTCGTTACCTCACAGCCCTTTTAGAGGCGATGGAGCTCGTCCATCACTCGGCTCGGGCAAGTCGACGCGTCAAAACTAATAAAAAAGCGTGCGCGGATCCAGCCATGCAAAAGCAAGCGTGATCACAGCCATCTCCACCAATCGCACGTTAGTGCACGCGCAAAACTCGCCCCCAAATTCACAGCGATAGAATTTGGATCGAGGATCCTACACACGAAGAAAACAATCCCCTCCCCGATCGCGATCCAGGCGACTCACAGGAGAAAATGGGGTTCTTCTCGGGGATCATGCTGGGAATCATCCTCGGCGTCGCCCTCATCGCCGGCTGGGCGCGCGCCATGGCTCGCCGCGCCCACAAACGCAGCGCCAAGGCAAGTGCGCCTGCCCGGATGCTCTACATTGATCACTGCATTCATGCGATGTTTGGTTTGCGTTGCGCCATTGTCGATGATCATTTTCGCATCGACTCGTAGATATATGTTCAGGTAGGAGCCTGAGTTGATCCGCTACAAGGATTCAGGCTCACAGACGTTTTCTCAGGCTCATTCGTTGATTATTTGCGTTCTGAAAGCGGTTTCTGCGCCTGACGCCGCGACTTTGGGAATGAAATTTGGCTCAAGCCTGAGTTTCTGACGGCAATGCGCCGGAGTAGATTCGTCCTGGGAACTCCTTTCAGTTCAAGTTCTGTTTTTACACTGTTTTTGAAATGAAGCTGCAAGTGGAAGTTTTGTTTCGTGATAATTACTGTAGTTTGAGACAAACAAAATTCGTTTTGAAACAGGCTGCCGATGTCAATGTGCTAGGATCTCTCAACCGTGAGGATCTGAAGAAAATATGCGGAGAAAATCTCCCTCAATGGATTTCATTCCCGGAGTATGACCAGGTGAAATGCTACTTACTGTTGTGTTACTGTGGCTCTTTCCACATTCCCGATTAATCATAATATGTAAAATATGCACAAGAACAAGCTATGCCACTCTAGTCTTTTACTAGACGTGAGCGCATTCGAGTTCAGACCAGATAAGTCATCAAATTCCTAATTTTAAGAAATTCAAAACATTAGGACAAAATTACCCCAGTATCATTGCAAATAGGTGTAAGCTGAGGAAAAAAAATCTGATATGAGGATGACATTTTCCAACTCAGTTATCCTTGTGGTGGTACCAAGTACCAATGATTTCCTTGCATAATGAGTATGCTCACCTGTTATTTTGCTTGCTTTCGTACTTTAACGTTTCGGTTCCGTTCTTCAGGTTAAATGGCTCAACAGACAATTGAGCAAGCTTTGGCCTTTTGTTGAAGAGGTACACATAATTAACCTCCTGTGTTCTTCCAGTTTTTCTCGGCAGGAGGGCCCTCCCATTCGTTTAGACAAAAAAAAGGGTTTATCTATAGAGTTAACGAGTTTTTGAAGTATGAGCCCATGAACTACTTATTGCTCTGTTGTTGTTGACATCTGCTCTAATGTACAGTTGTTTTTGGTTACAGGCAGCAACCATGGTCATCAGGGACTCCGTGGAGCCTATACTCGACGTTTATCGACCGGTGGGGATATCCTCACTCAAGTTCAGCAGACTCTCACTAGGCACCGTGCCACCTAAAATTGAAGGTTGCCAGGACAACGTGGCATTAATTCTACAGTATTAAATGGTAGATAATCTTGTTTTAAAGGTTTCTGATGAGTGATGATATTGTCCAGGCATTCGGGTCCAGAGCTTTCAGAAAGGGCAAATCACGATGGATATCGACTTCAAGTGGGGTGGGGATCCGAATATCGTCCTTGCAGTTGAAACTCTAGTCGCTTCACTCCCGATTCAGGTCTGCAAATGTGCCGGCGGCCTGACAAAACGGGCCTACCTTAAATTTTCAGCAGTTTTTTCATGACAATTTAAACCTTGTGAAATTTGACCTTGCAAGTTATGTTCGTGTGATATATATTTGCAAGTAGCACGGCTACACAAGCATTTCAATCGAACTACAAATGGTAGTAAATCAATTCCCATATATATGCTTACTGCTTGTATATACAGTTCAAGAACCTTCAGGTGTTCACCATCATCCGCGTGGTCTTCCAATTGTCTGACGAGATACCATGCATCTCCGCTGTTGTCATTGCTCTTCTGGCAGAGGTACGTACGTACGCTTCTTGCAACCACTCTAAATTTTCTCCCGTCATGAATCCTTGAGCATCACTGGTTCTCTGTATGTGGCCGCGGTAAATGGTTTCTTCTGCATCGCCTTCAGCCAAAACCGAGGATCGACTACATACTGAAGGCGGTCGGGGGAAGCCTGACGGCGATGCCCGGACTTTCAGACATGATCGACGTATGTCCCGAGTTTGCTTCCTCCCCTTCTTGCTGCTTGCATTATCTCTGTGTCGACGGATGATTATTTTTTGGTTACTCCTTTTTTCTGCAGGACACCGTGGCGTCATTGATCACTGACATGCTCCAATGGCCGCATAGAATCGTCGTTCCACTGGGCGTTGACGTCGACATAAGGTTCTGTTGACAGAGCTCGGTCAGGAGTTGAAATTAGGGTGTCTGTCTGTCTGACGGACTGACAACGACATGTTTCCGTGCAGTGATCTGGAGCTGAAGCCGCACGGGAAGGTGACGGTGACGGTGGTGCGCGGGGAGTCGCTCAAGAACAAGGAGTTCATCGGCAAGTCGGACCCCTACGTGGTGCTCTTCATCCGCCCCATGTTCAAGGAGAGGACCCGGGTCATCGACGACAACCTCAACCCGGAGTGGAACGAGACGTTCGAGCTCATCGCCGAGGACAAGGAGACGCAGCACATCATCCTCGAGGTGTTCGACGAGGACAGCCTGAAGCAAGACAAGAGGCTGGGCATCGTCAAGCTGCCCCTCAGCGACCTGGAGGTGGAGACCGTGCAGGAGATCAACCTGCAGCTGCTGTCGTCGCTGGACACCACCAAGGTCAAGGACAAGAAGGACCGGGGCGTGCTCACCGTCAGGGTAAGCCCATGCATGCCTTCTCCTCGACCTGTGCTACGTTTCATAGCGACCGAGGACTCGATGGAGCTGTGTATTCGCAGGTGCTCTACCACCTCTACACCAAGGAGGAGGCGCTGCGGGCGCTGGAGCTGGAGAAGAGGACGGTGGAGGAGCGGCTGAAGACGAGGGAGGCGACGGGGCCCGCCGTCAGCGGGTCCGCGGACGCAGCCAGAGGCGTGGCCGCTCCGTCCACGGTCACCACCAACGTGGCCGGCACGGGCGTCGCGGCGGGCGCTGCCGTGACCGGTTCGGGCGTCCACAAGGACGGGTCGGGCGTTCACAAGGACGGGCCGGGGGTTCACATGGTGGGCACGGGGATCGACGCGGTCGGCAAAAGCATCACCAAGGCCGGCAAGTTCGTCGGCCGGACCGTCACAGGGCCCTTCAGCAGCCAGAGGCGCAGCGCCGCGAGCGTGCCGACGATCGACGAGTGACTGATGCAAACTGTGAGATTAGCTTTACCGTTCCCGTCTCCTGCTACTCTTTAGTTACTTAGTACTACTACCGGTAGTGGTTATCCGTCTCCATTTTTTCACCATCATTTTTTTAATCAGAAACATAGTACTACAGTACATGTTTGTATTTGTGTTTGATTTGATTTCGACACTGTTTGCATCTGCCGTATTTGAGTATCTTCGATTGATATCTGCATCTGGTATGAAATGGAATCAAATCTGGTGTAGTCTAGGGCGTGTTTGGTTGTCTGTATATGGCCTAGCCTGGTCCGCGTGAGAAGAAAGTGATCCGTTTGGTTGACCGCGTTACTACGCGACCCGCATGACACGAACCTTAAAGCATACTTAGGCCTGGCTTGCTATAAACGTTCAGATCGGCAGTTTCTAGCGAGCCAGACTGAGGTGAGTGCATATGATAGACCACTTGCACAAGGAGAGATGGGAGGGATAGGGGCTTGTATGCAGCCTGTATCTGCTTATCTTCTCCTACCTCTAGTAACCTTGTCTCTAATTTTATTCTTCCTAGCCTCTTCCAATCTACACAAAGGTGTTTCGATTCGAGGTAAGCTCTACATGTAAAAGATGCACCTCGATGCTATGGTTCCATTCAGGCGATCGGCTCATAGTTTCGTTGACCATAAGTTCTTAATTTTGTCTTCCCGGTTTGAAACTATTCTAGACGAATTTTGTCAGATTCGCCGCGCACGATCGATCGTTTGAAATTTCATTTGACCAACAGCCTAATCTCGCAGTTCCACACAACATTCATGTTGTAAATTTTTGGTTTCGACGATCGTAGCTTCATCTCTCTTTGAACAGCAGCCTACTGCACTGCCGCCGCCATGTCGAGCTCCTCCGTCTTGTGCTTAGAGCCCTCCTATTCGTCCCTTTCGACGCCGGCGCCCTTCCCCTTGATCTCCTTGCCCACGTCCTACTACACTAGAGTCGTTTTCGGTGTCGCGCATCTCGGCTTACTCTCCGTCGTCCTCCTACTGCACTGACGCTGCAATGGCGCACACACTGCTTTCTTGTGTCCTCTGCCTCCGTGCACACTGCAGTTCGCCGCCCTGCCGACAGGGTCGATCATCTTGGCCTCCTCTCTTTCGCCCTACTACACTGGAGTCATTTCCGGCGTCGATCATCTCGGCCTCCTCTCTCGTCCATTGCACTGACGATACCATTGCGCGAGCACTGCATTCTCCTTCTCTGTCGACTGTCTTTGCGCGAACATCGCAACTAGTTCACCGACGGTGTCGCTTGCCGTGCCGCCGACGGGGTCGTTCGTCCACGACTCCATGCTCGTCATGTCGGACACGGTGCCACGACCACTATCCACCGAAGTCGCCATTGTCCGGCACACACTGCATTTCTTCTCCCCTCCCTCTAAAAGCTCCTAACCCTGTGTGTTAAGTGCAAGTGCTAGCTCTTAATCATACCTCATGTGTGCAACCAAACACCGTGTTCATGTGCCCCTTGGGCCAGTGCAGGCAACCAAACAAAGTGCACTTGCGTATTACCTAATGGAGGGACCTTAGATGCAGGCAACCAAACAACTTGTAGATGACGCATTTGGGGCTGTTTTTGCTCAACCAGGCTGGGTTGAGATGTGTATGCGATGCAGCTACTGTTCACTATTGCAACCAAACACGCCCCTAGAAACCGTTTCTTGCTTTTGCGCCCAAGACCAACTCGAATGCATGGTCAAAAAATATTTAGTGCCATAAAACAAAAGCTATTAGAAAATATTGGCATCTAACACTCCCTCAATATCCCTTTAGTGGTGCCCAAATTTGCTTTTAGTGCGGTATAAAAGAACAGTCCCTCTGAACTAAAAGAGCGGCGTAAACCCATAACCCGGTGACCTGCCTCCCCTCGCGTCATCCCTATGGACGGCCGGGGGCAAACCTTGGGTGCGCCGCTAGCTACCCCCGCCCTCCCGTCCCTCTCCCCCGCCGTCGCCGTGAGGCGCCGCAGGGTAAAGTCTGACCGGCATAGGTGGCGGCGGGGCTCTGTTTCCTCTCCGCCCGAGATGTGACTGGTGTGGGACAACTAAACGGGCGGGGGTGGAGGGCTTTCACGGGGCTCTCCGGCGCAGCGGCAAGCGAGCTATCTGGCGGCGTGGTTGGTGTTCTACGGCGGGCTACTCCTTGGTCGTGGCGTAGCAGCTGCGGGGAGGCCTGCTCGAGCGGTTGCGCTCACCTTGTTCCTGGCCCAAGTCCAGCCGGGTCCGGTGTAGGGGGGACTGGGGTGCGGCGCGGGAGGTGGCCGATGTCCCGGGTGAGAGCGGGGCGACGTGGTGGTGGTGCACGCGGGGTTGTGCGACGATGTGGACTGCTTCTGGCTAGTTGGTGGTTGCCAAGATCCACACCATCCTACGGTGCGGGTGGCGGGCGACTTGGGCTGTGGGCGGTCGCCTTTGCCTCGGCAATCTACTGGTGGGGGTGGCGGCGCAGTTGCAGCGGAGTTGGTGGGGCATGCTGGTCGGGATCAGTCGAATGAAGGAAATATGACCTAGAGACAATAATAAAGTTGTTATTTATATTTCCTTAGTACATGTGTGAATACATAGACAAACAGGGTGTCCCTAGTATGCCTCTACTTGACTAGCTCATTAATCAAAGATGGTTAAGTTTCCTAGCCATGGACATGTGTTGTCATTTGATGAACGGGATCACATCATTAGAGAATGATGTGATGGACAAGACCCATCCGTTAGCTTAGCACTATGATCGTTTAGTTTATTGCTATTGCTTTCTTCATGACTTATACATGTTCCTGTGACTATGAGATTATGCAACTCCCGAATACCGGAGGAACACTTTGTAACGCCCCGAGACCGATGTGCCAGGTGTCGTGCAGTTATTCGATGTTGTTGCGTTGTCTTTGCTTGCGTGTCATGCATTGCATATCATGTCATCATGTGCATTTCATTTGCATACTTGTTCGTCTCATGCATTCGAGCATTTTCCCCGTTGTCCGTTTTGCATTCCGGCGCTTCGTTCTCCTCCGGTGGTCATTTCTAGCTTTCTTTCGTGTGTGGGGATTAAACATTTCCGGATTGGACCGAGACTTGCCAAGCGGCCTTGGTTTACTATCGGTAGACCGCCTGTCAAGTTTCGTATCATTTGGACTTCGTTTGATACTCCAACGGTTAACCGAGGGACCGAAAAGGCCTCGTGTGTGTTGCAGCCCAACACCCCTCCAATTTGGCCCAAAACCCACCAAGATCCTCTCCATCATCTAGAGCGTTCGATCACGATCGCGTGGCCGAAAACCGCACCTCATTTGGACTCTCCTAGCTCCTTCTACCTATATATATGTGCAACCCTCCGAAATTCGCGGTCTAACCCTAGCCTTCCCCTACCTCGCGCACCGGACAAAGATCCCCACCACCTCGGACATGTCCGACCGCCGCCTCCGACGAATCAGACGCCGCCACCTCATCCCGCACCGCGCCCTCTCTCTCCTCCCCACCGCCGCGGCCCACTGCAGCCCACGGCCGGCCAGCCCGAGCCGCGCCGGGCCCGAGCGCGCCCCGCCTCCATCGCGCGCCCCGCACCGCCGCCGCCTCGCCGCGCCTTCGCCTCCGCTCGCCGGAACCCCGCCGCCCCGCCGCGCATCCGCCTCAGCTCGCCGGGAGCTCCGCCGGTCGGCCAGGCCGAGTTCCTCCTTGCTCCGGCCCTCGCCGGAATCGCCGCGCCTCGCCGGAGCTCCGGTTAGATCCACCCGCGCGTCCATCCAAACACCACGCCCGCGCCTGGACCGCTCCGTCCCGCTCCACCTCGTCCGCCGTTGACTTTTTCCGCGGGGTAATATTTTCACTAAGTCCCAAAATTCTAGATCCAAGTGCTCCTGTTCATGGCCTCGTAACTTTGCATCCGTAGCTTCGATTCATGCATATAGCATATCAAAATGTTCATCTCAGAGATTACATCATTTCATTCCATTGCATCATTTTCATTTGAGTTCATCTTGATGCCCGAAATGTTGTTATAAGAGGGCTACTTGAGTTAATTGTCAGATCTGCTACTCCATTTAGCTTTTTGTCATTTTTGCCATGATTATTGTGTGCATAATATGCCCTGATACTCTACATATATTTTGTTAAGGGTTTTGTCATCTTTCCAGAGGTGCAACCCATATATTTTTGTGATGTGTGTGGTGACTAGCACAAGCTTGCAAAGTGGTGCACTTAGTAATTTTGTTTTCGGGGACTTAGCATTTCCACTAAGTCCTTGAGCTGTTTATCTCATGATGCCATATGTTCATGTTGTTTTCCTAGTGATCCATGCCTCTTTTGATGATGATCAGTAAGGATGTTTTGTTAATATTGTAGTGCTCTATCCATCCATGTCTTTGTTTGCAATTATGGAGCACCCTAGCTTGAGTCAATCGAGCTCTACTTTTGCTACTTTGTGAATCTGGGCAGATTGTTAACTTGTTTGCAATTTTGCCGATGATGTTATAGTTGATCCGTGCATGCTATGCTATTGTTCTTGCCTTGTCTAGCTTGCATTTTGTGTGTTCTTGATATATGTATGCTTATCTTATCATGGCTTGCTCCGTAGTGAGTGCATCGAGCTTGTAAACATGCCTACTTGAGTTATGTTTCAGCATGTGCCAGTTTTCACTAAGTATGAAAACTGATTATGTTTTTGCTATGTTCACATGCTTGCAATTGTATTTTCTGTTCCCTTTTGGCTCAAGGTCACTAAGGGACTTTTGTTAAGATCTTTGAGTAGCTCCATTCCATTCTTTACTTTACCATGTTCAGGTCCTGTAGCTTGTAGTTTTGTTGCTCCGAAGAGTGCTACCTGATCTGAAATTCCAGACAAGTGTTAATTTCACTAAGTCTGAGATCTGTTTGTATATGCATTTTTGCCATGCTTGTTTGAACCTGTTAGTGGATGAATTGGCCGTAGCTCAGTGCTAGACTTTTGTTAAGCATATTGAATGCATCCCTGCCATGTATTTTTTTGTCATGTTTGGGTGCTGTAGCATGTTCATCTCATTGCATTTAGATGGTTACTTGCTGTAAATCGCAGACCGGTGTCATTTTTGAATCGCTTGCCATTTCCAAACCGTAACTCCGATTCCGGTGTTCTTTATATCGTTTTCAAGCGATTTCATCTCATCTTTCTAGTGGAACACTTGGATTTCCAAGTTGAGGCCAGGTTCTTGCATTTCCTGTCATATCTTGCATTTTGCATCCCGCATCGCATCCCGCATAACATATCATCATTGCATCATATCGTTTGATCCTTGCACATGGTTGATTGTGCCTTTGTTGCTTGTTTGTCTTGTTTGGGTAGAGCCGGTAGACGAGTTCTCTAACGAGGAGCCCGTTGAGTTTGCTTTCGAGGATCCAGTCAACTCTGACAACTGTACAGGCAAGATGATCATACCCTCGAAATCACTACTATCTTTGCTATGCTAGTTAGCTCGCTCTTTTGCTATGCCAATGCTACGATGCCTACCACTTGCTTTCAAGCCTCCCAAAATTGCCATGTCAAACCTCTAACCCACCATGTCCTAGCAAACCGTTGATTGACTATGTTACCGCTTTGCTCAGCCCCTCTTATAGCGTGCTAGTTGCAGGTGAAGATCGAAGGCTGTTCCTTGTTGGAACATTTATTTACTTGTTGGGATATCATTATATTGCTATGTTATCTTAATGCATCTATATACTTGGTAAAGGGTGGAAGGCTCGGCCTCTCGCCTAGTGTTTTGTTCCACTCTTGCCGCCCTAGTTTCCGTCATATCGGTGTTATGTTCCCGGATTTTGCGTTCCTTACGCGGTTGGGTTATAATGGGAACCCCTTGATAGTTCGCCTTGATTAAAGCTTTTCCAGCAATGCCCAACCTTGGTTTTACCATTTGCCACCTAGCCTTTTCTTTCCCTTGGGTTCTGCAGACTCAAGGGTCATCTTTATTTTAACCCCCCCCCCGGGCCAGTGCTCCACTGAGTGTTGGTCCAAACCGTCAGCCGCCGGTGGCTACCAGGGGCAACTCTGGGCTGGCCTACCGGAAGTTTGGACAATCTGAGTGTGCCCTGAGAAAGAGATATGTGCAGCTCCTATCGGGATTTATCGGCACATTCGGGCGGTGTTGCTGGTCTTGTTCTAACCCGTCGAAGTGTCTTGAATAACCGAGATACCGAGTCTGATCGGAACGTTTTGGGAGGAGGTCTATTCCTTCGTTGACCGTGAGAGCTTGTCATGGGCTAAGTTGGGACTCCCCTGCAAGGTTTTGAACTTTCGAAAGCCATGCCCGCGGTTATGGGCGGATGGGAATTTGTTAATGTCCGGTTGTAGATAACTTTAACCTTAAATTAATTAAAATGAATCAACTGAGTGTGTTACCGTGATGGCCTCTTCTCGGCGGAGTCCGGGAAGCGGACATGGAGTTGGAGTAATGTTTGCGCAGGTTGCTCTCTAGTTTCTCGCTCGCGCTTTGCCTCCTCTTCTCGCTCTCTTTTGCGAATAAGTTAGCCATCATATATGCTAGTCGCTTGCTGCAGCTCCACATATTTACCTTGCCATACCTATTAAGCTTAAATAATCTTGATCGCGAGGGTGCGAGATTGCTGAGTCCCTGTGGCTCACAGATTACTATTACACCAGATGCAGGGCCTGATGATTCCGCTCCAGGTGACGCGCTTGAGCTCAAGTGGGAGTTCGACGAGGACTCTCAACGTTACTATGTTTCCTTTCCTGATGGTCAGTAGTGGTGCCCAGTTGGGGGTGATTGGGACCGTGTCGCATGTTGGGTTATCTTTTATTTTGGCGCCGTAGTCGGGCCATGAGTGTTTGGATGATGTAATGTTATTTATGTACTTGATTGACGTGGCGAGTGTAAGCCAACTATGTTATCTCCCCTTTATTATTTATATTACATGGGATGTTGTGAAGATTGCCTAACTTGCGACATATGCCTTCAATGCGATTATGCCTCTAAGTCGTGCCTCGACACGTGGGAGATATAGTCGCATCAAGGGTGTTACACACTTAGTGTGCTATCAAACGTCACAACGTAACTGGGTGATTATAAAGATGCTCTAAAGGTGTCTCCGATGGTGTTTGTTGAGTTGGCATAGATCGAGATTAGGATTTGTCACTCCGATTGTCAGAGAGGTATCTTTGGGCCCTTTCGGTAATGCACATCACTATAAGCCTTGCAAACAATGTGACTAATGAGTTAGTTGCGGGATGATGCATTACGGAACGAGTAAAGAGACTTGCCGGTAACGAGATTGAACTAGGTATTGAGATACCGACGATCGAATCTCGGGCAAGTAACATACCGATGACAAAGGGAACAACGTATGTTGTTATGCGGTTTGACCGATAAAGATCTTCGTAGAATATGTAGGAACCAATATGAGCATCCAGGTTCCGCTATTGGTTATTGACCGGAGATGAGTGTCGGTCATGTCTACATAGTTCTCGAACCCGTAGGGTCCGCACGCTTACTGTTTGATGACGATCGGTATTATGAGTTTATGTGTTTTGATGTACCGAAGGTTGTTCGGAGTCCTGGATGAGATCACAGACATGACGAAGAGTCTCGAAATGATCGAGACATAAAGATTGATATATTTTAAGGTTATATTCGGATACCGGAAAGGTTCCGGGGGTCACCGGATAAATACCGGAGTTCCGGGGAGTTACCGGAACCCCCCGGGGGGTCAATGGGCCTTAGTGGAAATAGAGGGCAGCAATTGAGCTGTGGGGCGCGCTCCCTAGGCCCAAACCGAATTGGTTAAGGGCTTGGGGGCAGGCCCCCTCTTTCCTTCTCCCCTCCTCCTCTTTCCTTCCCCTCCTAGTTGGACTAGAGAAGGGGGAACCTACTCCTAGTAGGAGTAGGATTCCCCCCTTGGGGCACACCCTATGAGGACGCCGCCCCTCTCCTCCTCCCCCTCTTTATATACGGGGGAGGGGGCACCCCATAGACACACAAGTTGATCTCTTAGTCGTGTGCGGTGCCCCCTCCACAGATTTCCACCTCGGTCATATCGTTGTAGAGCTTAGGCGAAGCCCTATGCCGGTAACTTCATCATCACCGTCATCACGCCGTCGTGCTGACAAAGCTCTCTCTCGACACTCAGTTGGATCTAGAATTCGTGGGATGTCACCGAGCTGAATGTGTGCAGATCGCGGAGGTGCCGTACCTTTGGTGTTAGGATCGGTCGGATCGTGAAGACGTATGACTACATCAAGCGCGTTGTCATAACGCTTCCGCTTACGGTCTACGAGGATACGTGGACAACACTCTCCCTTCTCGTTGCTATGCATCACCTAGATAGATCTTTCGTTGTGTAGGATTTTTTTTGAAATTATTGCGTTCCCCAACAGTGGCATCCGAGCCAGGTCTATGCGTAGATGTTATATGCACGAGTAGAACACAAAGGAGTTGTGGGCTTGGGTATATACATATTGCTTGCCGTCACTAGTTGATTCTTGATTCAGCGGTATTGTTGGATGAACCAGCTGTAATGCCCCAGATATAACTTTCCCAATTTGTACTCCAACTCTTGCCGTTTCCGGCGTTAAGTTATATTTATTTCCTCGGGTTCGGGTTTTGTCTCCGTGTGTTGTTTTCTTTTTCATGCATCTCATATCATGTCATCATGTGCATTGCATTTACATACGTGTTCATCTCATGCATGCGAGCTTTTTCCCCGTTGTCCGTTTTGCATTCCGGCGCTTCGTTCTCCTCCGGTGGTCATGTCTACCTTTCTTTCGTGTGTGGGGATTAAACATTTCCGGATTGGACCGAGACTTGTCATGCGGCCTTGTTTTACTACCGGTAGACCGCCCGTCAAGTTTCGGGTCATTTGGACTTCGTTTGATACTCCAACGGTTAACCGAGGGACCGAAAAGGCCTCGTGTGTGTTGCAGCCCAACACCCCTCAAATTTGGCCCAAAAACCCACCAAACTCTGCTCCATGTCCTAGAGCGTTCGATGACGATCGCGTGGATGAAAACCGCACCTCATTTGGACTCTCCTAGCTCCACTTATGCCTATTTATACCCCCTCCATTCGGATCTTCTTCCCCGTCCAAACCCCTAGTCTAAAAAAAAACATCAGATCCCGCGCGCCGCCGGACACTTCACCCGCCGACGGACATTGTCCGCCCGATCCGTCCGGGCCAATCCCGCGCTGCCACGTGGGCAAGCGCGCCCACTTCGCCGCCGCCGTCCACCGCGGCCCGCCGAGCCCGCGAGGGGCCCTCCCCGGCCTGTCGGCGCCCGCCGCCGCATCGCCTCACCGCCGCCACCTTCCCCGACGCCGGCATAGCCCGCCACCGCAGGCCCCGGCGCCGACCACCGCCGCGCCATTGCCGGAGCTTCGCCCCGCCGCCGTCGGTAGCCGCCGCGACCGCCGCCGCCCGCCACCGCTGAGCCGCCGCCCGCCCGCGACCTCCGCCGCCGTGCGCCGCCCCCCCCCTTGGCCGGAGCATCGCCGGCCCGCTGCCGCCCCTCGCCGGAGTGCTCGGGCTCGCCGGAGCTTCGCCGGCCCGATCCGATCCGGTTGGACCAGATCCACCGGGTTAGCGATCCAAACACGCCTCGCCGCGCCTGAACCACTCCATCCCGCTCCACCTCATCCCGCGTTGACTTTTTCGCGGAGGTAAAATTCGTCTAAGTCCCCAGATCTCAGATCCATGATGCCCTGTTCGAGGCCTCGTAACTTTGCATTCGTAACTCCGTTTTGGACATATGATATATCAAAATCTTCGTCTCGACGAGTACATCATTTCATTCCATTGCATCATTTTCATTTGAGCTCATCTTGATGCCCTAAATGCTGTTAGAAGGAGGCTTCGTGAGTTAATTGTCAGATCTGCTAGTTCATCTTAGACTTTTGTCATTTTTGCCATGATTATTGTGTGCATGCTATGCCTGTGAGTCCTTCATATGTTTTGTTAAGCATTTTGTCTTCTTTCTAGAGGTGCAACACATGCATTTTTAGGATGTGTGTGGTGACTTGTGCAAGCTTGCAAAGTGAGGCACCCGGTAAATCTGTTTTCAGGGACTTAGTTGTTTTCACTAAGTCTGGGATATTTTAGTTCATGATGCCATATGTTCAGCTTGTTTCCTAATGATCTGTGCCTCTTTTGAGGATGATCAGTAAGGGACTTTTGTTATCCATGTTATGCTCTGTCCATCCATGTCTTTGTTTGCAATTATGTAGCACCATAGCTTGAGGCAATCAAGCTCTACTTTTGCTTCGTAGTGAATCTGGGCAGATCGTCAACTCGTTTGCGATTTTGCCGGCGTTGTTGTAGTTTATCCGTGTATGCTATGCCATTGTTCTTGCCATGTATAGCTTGTATTTTGTGCCTTCTTAATGTATGTATGCTTGCCTTGCTGTGACTTTCACCATGGTGAGTGCATCGAGCTCGTTTACATGCCTTCGTGAGTTATATTTCAGCATGTCTCAGTTTTCACTAAGTCTGAAAACTGATTGTGTTTTAGCTATGTTCGTGTGCCCGTTAATATATTTTGTGAACCCTTTTGACCCCAGGTTACTTTGGGTGTTTTGTTAAGATTGTTGAGTAGCTCCATGCCATGTTCTTACTTGTCATGTTCAGGTCATTTATCATGTTGTTTTGCTGCTCCAAAGAGAGCATCGTGATCTGAAATTTCAGGCTAGTGTTAATTTCACTAAGTCTGGAATCTGTTTTGCATATTCATTTTTGCCATGCTTTTTTGAACCTCTTAATGGATGAATTTGCCTATGGCTCAGTGCTAGTGTTTTGTTAACCATCTTGTGTACATCACTGCTATGTATTTTTTTTCATATTTGGTGGCTGTAGCATGTTCATTTCGTTGCGTTTAGATGCCTACTTGCTGTAAATCGCAGACCGGTGTCATATCCTAAAACGCCTGCCATTTCCAAACCGTAACTCCGATTCCAATGATCTTTATATCGTTTTCAAGCGATTTCATCCCCTCTATCCAGTGGCACCCTTGGAATTCCAAGTTGAGGCCAGTTTCATGCATTTCCTGTCATATCTTGCATTTTGCATCCCGCATCGCATCCCGCATAGCATATCATCATTTCATCTTGTTGCTTGGTCTTGCACGTGGTTGATTGTATCCTTGTTGCTTGTTTGTCTTGTTGGGTAGAGCCAGGAGACGAGTTCGCTACCGAGGAGCCCGTTGAGTTTGCTTGTGAGGATCCAGTCGACTCTGATAACTATGTAGGCAAGATGATCATACCCTCGAAATCACTACTATCTTTGCTATGCTAGTTTGCTCGCTCTTGCTATGCCAATGCTATGATGCCTAACTTTTGCTTGTCAGCCTCCCAATTGCCATGTTGAACCTCTAACCCACCATGTCCTAGCAAACCGTTGATTGGCTATGTTACCGCTTTGCTCAGCCCCTCTTATAGCGTTGCTAGTTGCAGGTGAAGTTTGGAGGCCGTTCCTTGTTGGAACATTTATTTACTTGTTGGGATATCATTATATTGCCATGTTATCTTAATGCATCTATATACTTGGTAAAGGGTGGAAGGCTTGGCCTCTCGCCTAGTGTTTTGTTCCACTCTTGCCGCCCTAGTTTCCGTCATATCGGTGTTATGTTCCCGGATTTTGCGTTCCTTACGCGGTTGGGTTATAATGGGAACCCCTTGATATTTCGCCTTGATTAAAGCTTTTCCAGCAATGCCCAACATTGGTTTTACCATTTTCCACCTAGCCTTTTTTCCCTTGGGTTCTGCAGACTCAAGGGTCATCTTATTTTAACCCCCCCGGACCAGTGCTCCTCTGAGTGTTGGTCCAAACTAGAGCACCGTGCGGGGCCGTCCCTCGGCAACTTGGGTTACGTTGGCTCCCGTACGCTTAGCTTATCCGGTGTGCCCTGAGAACGAGATATGTGCAGCTCCTATCGGGATTTGTCGGCACAGCGGGTGGTGTTGCTGGTCTTGTTTTAACCTGGTGAAGTGTCTTGAGTTACCGAGATACCGAGTCTGATCGGAACGTCTTGGGAGGAGGTCTATTCCTTCGTTGACCGTGAGAGCTTGTCATGGGCTAAGTTGGGACCCCCCTGCAGGGATTGAACTTTCGAAAGCCGTGCCCGCGGTTATGGGCAGATGGGAATTTGTTAATGTCCGGTTGTAGGTAACTTAAACCTTAATTAATTAAAACGAATCAACCGTGTGTGTTACCGTGATGGCCCCTTCTCGGCGGAGTCCGGGAAGTGGACACGGTGTTGGAGTTATGCTTGTGCAGGATTTTCCTTTAGCTTCTCGCTCGTGCTTCGCCTTCTCTTCTCGCTCTCATTTGCGTATAAGTTAGCCACCATATATGCTAGTCGCTTGCTGCAGCTCCACATATACTTGCCTTATCCTTCCTATAAGCTTAAATAGTTTTGATCGCGAGGGTGCGAGATTGCTGAGTCCCTGTGGCTCACAGATACTATAATTCCAGATGCAGGTCCAGGTGATTTCGCTTCAGGTGACGAGTATGAGCTCAAGTGGGAGTTCGACGAGGACTCTCAGCGTTATTATGTTTCCTTTCCCGATGATCAGTAGTTTTTCCTAGTTGGGGTTATCGATTCAGGGCCTTGTCGCATGTTGGGGGTCTTTTCTATTTTGGCACCGTAGTCGGGCCATGAGTGATTTGTTTGATGGATGTTATTTATGTACTTTGATGTGACGTGGCGAGTGTAAGCCAACTATGTACCTCCCCTTTATATTATTTATGTACATGGAATGTGTGATGATTTCCTGACTTGCGACATTGCTTTCAATGCGGTTATGCCTCTAAGTCGTGCCTCGACACGTGGGAGATATAGCCGCATCGAGGGCGTTACAAGTTGGTATCAGAGCCTTCCCCGACCTTAGGAGCCCCATTGCTTGATCGTTTTTAGCAGCCGAGTTGTGTCTAGGAAAATGTTTTGAGTCCTTAGGAATTATATATCGGAGAGCTTAGGAATTCTTTTTACTTCCCAGTCTCCTCATCGCTCTGGTAAGGCATCCTGACGTAGAGTTTTGACTCTTCTCTTCTCAAATTTCACAAAAAAAAAATTTAGGATCACGCGAGTATCTTGGTTTTGTTCCGATGGTTTTGTGACGAGAACATTGTTCTTGGTGCCTCCTATCTTTAGGGGTTGTGGCAGTGTCCCGGGGAGTTGAGCTCCGAGGTGTTGTCGTCACAATTTTATCGTTGCAATTCTGGAATACTTGAGATATGTGCGCGACATCGAAAATCTCCTTTATGCAGTTCGTTGGTGAGATAACCTCGACGCCACCCAGTACTGGGTTGGAGTTCGGGAGTATCGCCATAACTTGTATAACGGATGCTTTTCGAAGGTTGAGGTAGATGGTTTCCGAAGTTTTCTTGGTTATGTGTTGAAGGATGGATACAGCTGGATGTAGGATTTGCTAGTTTGGGTGAGATATTATGCTTCCCCTGTATCCCCAACACCTAATTGCATAACCGGAAAAATTTCGGGAATTTCATAGGTGGGAATTCAAGTAGACTTAGGATATCTTTCCACAGATGTATGATATGAAATTGGGGTTCGACGTCTAGTGGTTCGCCTATTCACGGTCGATTTTACAGTGGTCTCGTTGTGTCTTAAAGAGTCCTTGGCTATGCTGACTCGGGGACGCTTCGTATGTCATGTGCACTGCCTTGTACATGATGGTACTGTACGGTCGAGCCCGTGTAGGTCCCACCACGAAAACTTCGAACGAAATTTCTATCATGTATTTGTTCCGGCTTATTCCGCAAGCCAACCCTTGGTTTTATTTCGAGTTGTGGCATTCGTTTTGCTTCGACGTCATATGTTGATTCCATCCCTCATTGTTGTACTCCTTCTACCTGATTCTTCGTGGCTTCGCAATTTAGGAAGATCATGCCAAGCACTTGCGTTTGGTTCTTGACAAGCTCAGGGAACATCAGTTCTACGCCAAGTTCTCCAAGTGTGAATTTTGGCTCGATGAGGTTCTTTATCTTGGTCATATCATCTCTGCCAAGGGCATTTCCGTGAATCCCGAGAAGGTATCCGCAATTGTGAATTGGGAACCTCCTCAGAACGTGAAGCAACTCCGCAGTTTTCTCGGTCTCGCAAGCTATTGCCGAAGATTCGTTGAAAACTTTTCCAAGATCGCGAAGCCTCTCTCAAATCTTCTTCAGAAGCACGTCAAGTACGTTTGGTCTCCGGAGTGTGATATTGCTTTCAACACTTTGAAAGAGAAGTTGATCACTGCTCCAGTTCTAACTCCGCCTGATGAATCCAAGCCATACGAGGTCTTTTGTGATGCCTCTCTCCAAGGTCTTGGCGCAGTATTGATGCAAGAGAAGAAAGTTGTTGCTTATACATCTCGCCAGTTGAAGCCTAATGTGAAGAACTACCCCACTCACGATCTCGAGTTGGCGGAAGTTGTGCATGCTCTTTTGACTTGGAGACATCTTCTATTGGGAAGAAAAGTGGACATTTTCACTGATCACAAGAGTCTCAAGTACATCTTCACTCAGCCTAATCTCAACCTAAGGCAAACTCGATGGGTCGAAATGATTCAAGAATATAATCCGCGTATTGAGTACACTCCAGGCAAGGCCAATGTGATAGCTGACGCTTTGAGCAGAAAGGCCTACTGCAACAGTCTGATTCTCAAGCCTTATCAACCCGAGCTTTGTGAAGCTTTCCGCAAACTGAATCTGCAAGTTGTTCCTCAAGGTTTCCTCGCCAACCTTCAAGTCTCTCCTACACAGGTGGCTAGTGGGTGTCTGTTTTTCCAACTTTAGTTGAATCGGATTCAATGAACAGGGTTCTTTCTGAAGATCAAAAAGCAATCACTATGCTGCGTTGTGGTTTCTGATGCGTAGGTAAGAGCGTGTGACAGCCTGGTTTTTGCCCTCCTAATTTGCCTGATTTTCATTTGGTTTGATTTTGAAATTTGGAGTTTTTGAATCTTTTCATATGGACTTGAACACTTGGGTACCCTTGGCTTTCATCCAAGTGCCTCATTTTCCTCTCTAATCATCATTCACTCTCTGGTTCAACCCAAAATAATATTTGGAATATTTTTCTTTAATGAAAAATATTCATTTTCCCCTCCAAAACCCTAGCTAGTTCAATGTGCTCCAAAGCAACCCCAATTTTTCTTGCCCACAAAAATCTGAGAAAATTCACAAATATTCTCTGAACCCTAGGGCACCTTCCTGAGCAAAAATACTGTACCACTTTTTGGAATATTTTTACTACAGAAAATATTTTCTATTCTGGACAGAAATGGTGGTTTTTACAGCAACTACCATTTTACTTGCTTCATTGTGCCTGATTTTTCTTGTGCATCATCAACTTAGTAGATGATTGCTAGCCTCGAAAGCACAGCGTCAAACTCCTAGCCATTTAACCTTAGTAACCTCTCAAAGTTACTGATCAGAAACTTATCAAACGTGTGAAATCTTTTCTACTACACCTGGAGTCAAACCAAAGCATGGTAATCTTCAAAACTACCAAGAAAACAAGCCAGACATGATCTGTGGACGTTGGTCGGCCTGAGGGCAGAGTTCACGCGGTGACCACGCGTGTCCACGATGCCAGTCTGAGTGTCGATGCGCTCTGAGTGCCGTCGAGCACTCTGTTTCGCGCGTGCTCGCTTCCCCGACTGCCATGGCGTGCCAAACCGCGCCACCATCTTCATCTCAACTCCCTTAACTCCCCCCTGGCACTCGCCGACACCGGAGCTCGCCGCAGTGAGCACGGGCACGGTCCAACAATGTAACAGTGTGGTGCGCACTGTGCTTGTCGCCTTCTTCTCGATCCTGTGCTTGTCTCCGTTCGCCCACAGTCCCCGCGTGAGCTGCGTCGCCTTCTCCTTCTCTCACTGACGCCGCTCGTCGCCGGGCGCAGTGTCCAGGTGTCGTCGGCGGAGCCTGATCCACTCCTCGCCGCTCGCCTATAAATGGAGCCACCCCCAGCCTCCTCGAGCACCATCCTCCACTCCCACACACTCCACAAACGTGTAGATAGCCGTAGCCCGGCCGGGCAGGCCGCGGGCCGCCGTCCCCGAGCTCGAGCTCGCCGGCGATCCTCTCGGGTCGCCACGGTAGCTCCAGCCCCTCCCAGGCCTGGGCGACCCTTCCAGAGCCTCCACCGCTCTTCGGTGAAGCCGTTCCGTCCACTTGGAGCCCCTGGAGTCGCCGCAGTTCGCCGTCGTCTTCGTCTCTGACGACCTCCGCTCTCTGCCTCCGCTTGCGAGGTCGAATCCGACGCCGTCCGACCACCCCTAGCTATGCTATGGGTACGGGCAGGTGCGCCTCGATCCCCTCTCTTGATTCCTTCCTCTCGTTTTGGCCAAGGAGCCCTCGTCGCCGGCGTGAGCTCCGGCGAAACCACGACCCACTCTGTTTCCTTCTCCCCCTCCACCTCACCTGACTAGCGGGTCCCGCTAGTCAGCCACTCAGTACGCGCGCGAAGCGGTATGAGTGGTGGCGCCCTGAGGCTTTACGCCTTCGACGTCACCCCCCTAGTTTGTTTTATCTAAATTCAAATTCAATTAATTTCCAGAGAGCTTCAAACAGCTATAACTCTTCAACCATAAGTCCAAATGAATTGATTCTTTTTGCATTGTGTTCTTTGCAAAGAATTCTAACAGCTCACGAAAAATGAGATTTTTCTGAGTTGTCTAGAATTTATGGTGACTTTCAGAAGGGTTCTTGATATTTTCTTCTTGTGTTTAAAATTATTTTCAGAGGGTGAGACTTGTCTTGAGGATCACCAGAAGGCTTATGAACCTCATCTGCACTAAGGCAGGCCACAACAACATTTTTATGGTGCCATTTCAATATTTATGATTTTCTTACTTGAATGAAAGATTTAAACTATGCATTTAAATAACTATTATGTTATTGATATTATTTTAAGTACTTGTTTTAGTTAATATGCTTGATTTACAGAATGTTTGAAACTAACTTAGTTGGTAAAGAAACTAGGATTCATCTGTGATGATATAAGAATAATATTGTTATGCATATGAGTAATTACCAGCACATATGCCCGTGCGTTGCAACGAGAAGATACTTTTTTTTGCAAGAAGAAGTGGGAGAGATAATTGATGTGTTCATCAAAAGCGGTCTCCACAGTGGTGGGCGACAGAGCGAGGAGCTGCGGTCTTCTCATGGGTCATCTTTGGCATGCCAGATCTTGATAGTGGTGGGGCTGGTCAGCGTGGCGGCGACCACCTAACTGGTACCCTTTTTTTCATAGTCCAATCCCCTTGCACCCTTTGGTTTTTGCTGCTCGTCCGTCCGACAGAAAAAGAAATACGTGGTAGGTCCAGTTTAGCCCACCCGGGGATATCCAAAAAAATGGGGAACTACGAACGGAACGGATGGAACAAAATCTATACGTATATGTTTTTCTTTTCTTAGGGTAGCTGCGTGGGAGCTACTATATGATGCTTGTTGCGTCAAATAGCGCGTGGGACGCATAACAGTTCGTGTCTGGGCCAGCCCACTGACTGGCACCGAAATAAGCTATGTTTGCAAGGCACGAGTAATAATCCAAAAACTCACGTGTTGAACGATTGAACACATGACCTTACCCGACCGTGTGGCGCTAGCCATGACAACAAACGCCTACTACTAAGCAATGGCCGGCGCGAATAATTAAGAAGACAGTGCAACATCGGATTTAAAACATTTTTTGAACTTTTCTAAAATATGAATTACCGAATATTCTTGGAAATGTGCTTTTTTAAATTATGAACAATGTTTATAATATTCCGTACATTTTGCAAAAAGCAAGACCAAAATTTGAAACAACATCATTTTCCGCAGACATGAACCTTTTATCAAAACCTTTTAAAATATTTGTGACCAACTTTTGGAAAGGGAACATGTTTTGAACATTCAAAACAAATTTATCAAATATGTTTTCAAATGCAGACATTATTCTGAATCCGCGAACATTTTACTAAAACAATAATATATTTCAAAAATCGAAGCGCAACGTCGGATATAAAATATTTTTTAACTTTTTTAAAATATGAATACCTGAATATTCTTGAAAACATGTTTTTTTAAATTACGAACAATGTTTATAATATTCCATACATGTTGCAAAAAACATGACCAAAATTTGAAAAAAAAATGTGAAGACATGAAACTTTCATCAAAACCCAAACATTTTATTATTTGTGACCGACTTTTGAAAAGGGAACATGTTTTAATGTTCAAACAAATTTATCAATTATGTTTTCAAAGGCAGACATTATTTTGAACCAGTGAACGTTTTACTAAAATAATAATATATTTCAAAAATCGAATATTTTTTAAAATAATGTTGTTTAAAGCCCATTTATTTTGAATATTTCTAAATTTAAAAAATCGAGAAACTAAATTAATGTTCCAAAAAGTTTTAAAAATGGGAAGACGATATTATAACTAAAAATCGGAAATTTGACAAAAAATCAAGTTCTGAGCCTTTTTAAAAAAATTTGAATTGTGAAATAAAGTAAAAATACAAATAAATTTGGACCAAAATCTAAAACGGGCCGGCCCAGACTTTGGTGGCCTGCGGAATGGCCAACTATCTTGCGCACCGGGGGAGAAAATGGATTTTCGCGGCTACATGGGCAGGCAAATAAGGGGACTGGCTTTGTTGGGCCACAACTTGTACGGCCCTAGTCTAAAATTCTGAATTGCTAAAAAAATAAACATACACACAAAACTTTAGTCCACCTCGGATAGAAAAATAAATTTCAAAAATATATTACTAAATATAAATAGACGTACGCAGACATTATTTTGAATCTGTCAACCTTTGACTAAAACAATAATATATTTTTTAAAAGGCCAAACATTTTTTGAATATTTATGAATTCGGAGAAAAATCGGAACGAGAAAATAGATTAATGTTCCAAACATTTTTAAGAAGGGGAAGACAATATTGTAACTAAAAAAAGGGAAATTTGACAAATATTCAAGTTTTGAACTTTTTGAAAATTTTAAATTCTGAAATGAAGTGGAAATAGAAATAAATTTGGACGGAAAAACAAAACGGGGCTGCCCAGTCTTGGGCGCCCTGTGAGATCACCGATTATCTACCGTACATGGTGAGAAATAGGCTTTTTGCGGTTATATGGGCTGGCTTTGCTGGGCCACAGCCTGTGCGGGCCGAGTATAAAATAATGGATTGCTAAAAAATAGATGTACGTAAAAAAAATTAGTAGCAACTCGGATAGAAAAATAAATTAAAAAAATAAATTACTAAAAATAAATGAACTTACGCAGACATTATTTTGAATCTGTGAACAATTTACTAAAACAATTATATATTTCAATAATCATTTTTTAAATACATTTTTTAAAGCCCTAACATTTTTTTGAATATTTATGAATTTGACATAAAATCGGAACAAGAAAACAAATTAACGTTCCAAACATTTTTAAAAATGGAAAGACTATTGTAACTCAAAAAAAATTCTGAAATATGACAAAAATTCAAGTTCTGAACTTTTTTGAAAATTTTGAATTACGAAATAAATTAAAATCCAAAAAAATTGGACGGAAAAATAAAACGGGCCGGCCCAGTCTTGGGTGCCCTGTGCGACCGCAGACTATCTATCGCACTGTGCGAGTAAAAGGCTTTTCTCGGCTAGCAGGCAAATAAGTGGGCTGGCTTTGCCGGGCCACAGCGTGTGCGGGCCAACTATAGAATTCCGGATTGCTAAAAAAATAGACGTGCGCACAAAAAATTAGTACCACCTCAGATAGAACAAAAAATTTCGACGGTGTACGGATGAAAAATTTGGAGAAACGCACCGTGCTTTATTAATAGGTATAGACTTGAAGTTATTTTCTTGCATGAGTAAAATAATAAAAATTTGCTAGAAAACATTCTGTTTAAGGTGAGTATTATCTTAACCAGTAAAGTGGCATGAGTTGTTGATGTTTATGCTTAGGGTGAATATAGTTGACTCAATCATTTCCGTTAATATGTGATGCATATGTTAGTGTTGCATTTCATGGCATATTATGACACCGGTTTTTCTACTTTAAGTTGAACCTGAATATAACTCAACTTGAATATATCGTTGGCCGGGTCATGGTGCCACTGAATCGAGTTTTTCCCAGTGCAACCACATTTGCCTTATGGGGGGCCTTGATTCGGTCCGTTGTCATGCCTCTGGTCGGTGCCTCCAACTAGGGAAGGTTATGAGCATGCTTACCCTGGCCCGGTAAGCAGTCACAACCTTGTGTGCCCGTTGTTGAGATTATGGTACCGGGTCCCCTTGTGGGATCGTTTTGGCCACGACGATGGTCGTTGTGTCTTTGGTAGACACGGGGCCACCCAGGACTAGCCCAGTGGGGATTGTGTCAGAGTGGCTGGGAGAGTGTCATGGCAATGGAGGGGTTCCGTCGGAATGCCGTTGGTCCACCCGAATGGGAGTACGAGACCATTGGTTCCGTGGTGTGGGTACAATGTGCTACCTCTGCAGAGTGTAATAATCTATCGATAGCCGAGTCCACGGTTACGGACACGCTCGTAGTAGGTCACACCATGGGTCAACGTTTAATAAATTTTGCACACTAAGTTATGAACTTTGCACTGTTGATGATGGTGGAAAGCATTCGAGATGTTCGAGACCAAGTATTGGTCGTGGTTGTGATCGCTGTAAGGATCACGAGATACTTCTAGTCAAGACCATGATGGTGGTATGTTTGTGATCCAAGAACGATCACGGTTGGTAAGCCAGTCCCGAAGGACTTTAATCACAAGAGCATGATCACAACATGTTGAAGCATTATTGCATTATTAACTGGTTAATTATCATGATATTGTTTGTCATTATGATTATGCCTGTTGTGAGCTTGCAAGTACATTCAATGTACTGACCTGGCGTGTCATGCCATATTTCAGGAAAGTCTCATTGGAAAGGAGTGCTGCTCGAATCTAGATCGTGTCCACATCGGTGTCCCTGTGCTATGGAGTCTCCGCTACGACGTTGTTCCGCTGCCGCGTAGTTATTATGATCGAGGCCCCCTTTATGTTCACTAAATATTGTACATATTGTGCAGCCGCACCTTGTGTGCCGCTTGGCCTCGACACCTGTTGTAATATAAACTATGATCCGCTAGCATCAATAAAGCGGTTGCTTTCTGTACCAAGATGTTGTGTGTTGCCAGAAGACATGGTCTCTGGGCTGGCAATGCAGGGTAAACCGGTCGCTCTGAGCCGGGGTGCCACAACGCTTGGTATCAGAGCCGCGCTGACTGTAGGCCACGCTAGACTTCGACGTGTTAACTGGACGGTAGATACGAGTCTAAGTTGAGTGCCGGTAGCATTTGTAGCTGGTTGTTGCATTGCATGCACTTGTTTTATTTTTATGCTAACCTGCTAATGGTTGTGAGTGTAGATGGCTCCGGTGCCGTATCCGTGCTAGTTGCAGCTGATGCCGTACATGTTGGAAATATGCCCTAGAGGCAATAATAAAATGGTTATTATTATATTTCTTTGTTCATGATAATTGTCTATTGTTCATGCTATAATTGTGTTATCCGGAAATCGTAATACATGTGTGAATACATAGACCACAACACGTCCCTAGTGAGCCTCTAGTTGACTAGCTCGTTGATCAAAAGATAGTCATGGTTTCCTGACTATGGACATTGGATGTCGTTGATAACGAGATCACATCATTAGGAGAATGATGTGATGGACAAGACCCAATCCTAAGCTTAGCTCAAAGATCGTGTAGTTCGTTTGCTGTAGCTTTTCTGAATGTCAAGTATCATTTCCTTAGACCATGAGATTGTGCAACTCCCGGATACCGTAGGAGTGCCTTGGGTGTGCCAAACGTCACAACGTAACTGGGTGACTATAAAGGTACATTACAGGTATCTCCGAAAGTGTCTGTTGGGTTGGCACGAATCAAGACTGGGATTTGTCACTCCGTATGAAGGAGAGGTATCTCTGGGCCCACTCGGTAATGCATCATCATAATGAGCTCAATGTGATCAAGTGGTTGATCATGGGATCATGCATTACGGTACGAGTAAAGTGACTTGCCGGTAACGAGACTGAACAAGGTATTGGGATACCGACGATCGAGTCTCGGGCAAGTAACGTACCGATTGGCAAAGGGAATTGTATACAGATTGATTGAATCCTCGACATCGTGGTTCATCCGATGAGATCACCGTGGAGCATGTGGGAGCCAACATGGGTATCCAGATCCCGCTGTTGGTTATTGACCGGAGAGTCATCTCGGTCATGTCTGCATGTCTCTCGAACCCGTAGGGTCTACACACTTAAGGTTCGGTGACGCTAGGATTGTTAGGAAGACTTGTATGTGATTACCGAATGTTGTTCGGAGTCCCGGATGAGATCCCGGACGTCACGAGGAGTTCCAGAATGGTCCGGAGGTAAAGATTTATATATGGGAAGTTGTCATACGGTCACCGGAAAGGTTCGGGGGCATATCGGTATTGTACCGGGGCCACCGGAGGGGTTCCGGGGGTCCACCGGGAGGGGGCACCTCTTCCGGAGGGCCTTATGGGCTGTATGGAGAAGGGAACCAGCCCAAGTGGGCTGGGGTGCCACACCCCCCTAGGGCCCATGCGCCTAGGGTTGGGGGAAACCCTAAGGGGGGGGGCGCCCCCTTGCTTGGGGGGCAAGCCCCCCTCCCCTTGGCCGCCGCCCCCCTCTAGATCTCATCTAGAGGGGGCCGGCCCCCTTCCCCCTTCCCCTATAAATAGATGGGTGAGGGGAGGGTTGCATACAACATCCAAGGCGCAGCCCCTCCCCTCCCCAACACCTCTCCTCCTCCACAAGAGCTTGGCGAAGCCCTGCCGGAGTACTGCAGCTTCACCACCACCACGCCGTCGTGCTGATGTTGGAGCCCTCTTCCTCAACCTCTCCCTCCTCCTTGCTGGATCAAGGCGCGGGAGACGTCCTCGCTCCATACGTGTGTTGAACGCAGAGGTGCCGTTCGTTCGGCGCTAGGATCTTCGGTGATTTGGATCACGTCGAGTACGACTCCATCAACCCCGTTCTCTTGAACACTTCCGCTCGTGATCTACAAGGGTATATAGATGCACTCCTCTCTCCCTCGTTGCTAGATGACTCCATAGATTGATCTTGGTGATGCATAGAAAATTTTAAAATTCTGCTACGTTCCCCAACAGTGGCATCATGAGCTAGGTCTATGCGTAGTTACTATGCACGAGTAGAACACAAAGCAGTTGTGGGCGTCGATATTGTCAATTATCTTGCCGTTACTAGTCTTATCTTGATTCGGCGGCATTGTGGGATGAATCGGCCCGGACCAACCTTACACGTACGCTTACGTGAGACCGGTTTCACCGACTGACATGCACGAGTTGCATAAGGTGGCTGGCGGGTGTCTGTCTCTCCCACTTTAGTTGGATCGGATTCGATGAACAGGGTCCTTATGAAGGGTAAGTATAAATTGGCAATTCACGTTGTGGTTTTGGCGTAGGTAAGAAACGTTCTTGCTAGAATCCTATAGCAGCCACGTAAAAAACTTGCAACAACAATTAGAGGACGTCTAACTTGTTTTTGCAGCAAGTGTTTTGTGATGTGATATGGCCAAAGGATGTGATGAATGATATATGTGATGTATGAGATGATCATGTTCTTGTAATAGGAATCATGACTTGCATGTCGATGAGTATGACAACCGACAGGAGCCATAGGAGTTGTCTTTATTTATTTATGACCTGCGTGTCAACATAAACGTCATGTAATTACTTTACTTTATTGCTAAAGCGTTAGCCATAGTAGTAGAAGTAATAGATGACGAGACAACTTCAAGAACACACAATGATGGAGATCATGATGATGGAGATCATGGTGTCATGCCGGTGACAACGATGATCATGGAGCCCCGAAGATGGAGATCAAAAGGAGCAAATGATAATGGCCATATCATGTTACTATTTGATTGCATGTGATGTTTATCATGTTTTACATCTTATTTGCTTAGAACGACGGTAGCTTAAATAAGATGATCCCTCGTAATAATTTCAAGAAAGTGTTCCCCCTAACTGTGCACCGTTGCGAAGGTTCGTTGTTTCGAAGCACCACGTGATGATCGGGTGTGATAGATTCTAACATTCGAATACAACGGGTGTAAGCCAGATTTACACACGCAATACACTTAGGTTGACTTGACGAGCCTATCATGTACAGACATGGCCTCGGAACACAGAAGACCGAAAGGTCGAGCATGAGTCGTATAGAAGATACGGTCAACATGAAGATGTTCACCGATGTTGACTAGTCCGTCTCACGTGATGATCGGACACGGCCTAGTTAACTCGGATCATGTTATACTTAGATGACTGGAGGGATGTCTATCTGAGTGGGAGTTCATTGAATAATTTGATTAGATGAACTTAATTATCATGAACTTAGTTTAAATCTTTACAATATGTCTTGTAGATCAAATGGCCCACGTTGTCCTCAACTTCAACGCGTTCCTAGAGAAAACCATGCTGAAAGACGATGGCAGCAACTATACGGACTGGGTCCGGAACCTAAGGATCATCCTCATAGCTGCCAAGAAAGATTATGTCCTAGAAGCGCCGCTAGGTGACGCACCCGTCCCATAGAACCAAGACGTTATGAACGCTTGGCAGACACGTGCTGATGATTACTCCCTCGTTCAGTGCGGCATGCTTTACAGGTTAGAACCGGGGCTCCAAAAGCGTTTTGAGAGACACGGAGCATATGAGATGTTCGAAGAGCTGAAAATGGTTTTTCAAGCTCATGCCCGGGTCGAGAGATATGAAGTCTCCGACAAGTTCTTCAGCTGTAAGATGGAGGAAAATAGTTCTGTCACTGAGCACATACTCAAAATGTGTGGGTTGCATAACCGCTTGACTCAGCTGGGAGTTAATCTCCCGGATGACGCGGTCATTGACAGAATCCTTCAGTGGCTTCCACCGAGCTACAAGAGCTTTGTGATGAACTTCAATATGCAAGGGATGGAAAAGACCATTCCTGAGGTATATTCAATGCTGAAATCAGCAGATGTAGAAGTCAAAAAGGAACATCAAGTGTTGATGGTGAATAAAACCACTAAGTTCAAGAAAGGCAAGGGTAAGAAGAACTTCAAGAAGGACGGCAAGGGAGTTGCCGCGCCCGGTAAGCAAGCTGCCGGGAAGAAGCCAAAGAATGGACCCAAGCCCGAGACTGAGTGCTTTTATTGCAAGGGAAGTGGTCACTGGAAGCGGAAATGCCCCAATTACTTAGCGGACAAGAAGGCCGGCATCACGAAAGGTATATGTGATATACATGTAATTGATGTGTACCTTACCAATACTCGTAGTAGCTCCTGGGTATTTGATACCGGTGCAGTTGCTCACATTTGTAACTCAAAGCAAGAGCTGCGGAATAAGCGGAGACTGGCGAAGGACGAGGTGACGATGCACGTCGGGAATGGTTCCAAGGTCGATGTGATCGCCGTCGGCACGCTACCTCTACATTTACCTACGGGATTAGTTTTAAACCTCAATAATTGTTATTTAGTGCCAGCTTTGAGCATGAACATTGTATCAGGATCTCGTTTAATACGAGATGGCTACTCATTTAAATCCGAGAATAATGGTTGTTCTATTTATATGAGAGATATGTTTTATGGTCATGCTCTGATGGTGAATGGTTTATTCTTAATGAATCTCGAGCATAATGCTACACATATTCATAGTGTGAATACCAAAAGATGTAAGTTTGATAATGATAGTCCCACATACTTGTGGCACTGCCGCCTTGGTCACATAGGTGTCAAACGCATGAAGAAGATCCATGTAGATGGACTTTTAGAGTCTCTTGATTACGAATCATTTGACACGTGCGAACCATGCCTCATGGGTAAAATGACCAAGACTCCGTTCTCAGGAAAAATGGAGCGAGCAACCAACTTATTGGAAATCATACATACTGATGTGTGCGGTCCAATGAGTGTTGAGGCTCGCGGTGGCTATCGTTATGTTCTCACCCTGACTGATGACCTGAGTAGATATGGGTATGTCTACTTAATGAAACACAAGTCTGAGACCTTTGAAAAGTTCAAGGAATTTCAGAGTGAGGTTGAGAATCAACGTGACAGGAAAATCAAGTTCTTGCCATCAGATCATGGGGGAGAATACTTGAGTCACGAATTTGGCACACACTTAAGAAAATGTGGAATAGTTTCACAACTCACGCCGCCTGGAACACCTCAGCGTAATGGTGTGTCCGAACATCGTAATCACACTCTAATAGATATGGTGCGATCTATGATGTCTCTTACCGATTTACCGCTATCATTTTGGGGCTATGCTTTAGAGACTGCTGCATTCACTTTAAATAGGGCTCCGTCGAAATCCGTTGAGACGACATCGTATGAATTATGGTTTGGGAAGAAACCTAAACTGTCGTTTCTAAAAGTTTGGGGATGCGATGCTTATGTCAAGAAACTTCAACCTGAAAAGCTCGAACCCAAATTGGAAAAATGCGTCTTCATAGGATACCCTAAAGAAACTGTTGGGTATACCTTCTACCTCAGATCCGAAGGCAAGATCTTTGTTGCCAAGAATGGGTCCTTTCTAGAGAAAGAGTTTCTCTCGAAAGAAATAAGTGGGAGGAAGGTAGAACTTGATGAAGTATTACCTCTTGAACCGGTAAGTGGCGCAGCTCAAGAAAATGTTCCTGAGGTGCCTGCACCGACTAGAGAGTAAGTTGATGATGATGATCATGAAACTTCAGATCAAGTTGCTACTGAACTTCGTAGGTCCACAAGGACACGTTCCGCACAGAGTGGTACGGCAACCCTGTCTTGGAAATCATGTTGTTAGACAACGGTGAACCTTCGAACTATGAAGAAGCGATGGCGGGCCCGGATTCCAACAAATGGCTGGAAGCCATGAAATCCGAGATAGGATCCATGTATGAAAACGAAGTATGGACTTTGACTGACTTGCCCGTTGATCGGCGAGCCATAGAAAATAAATGGATCTTTAAGAAGAAGACAGACGCGGATGGTAATGTGACCATCTATAAAGCTCGGCTTGTCGCTAAGGGTTATCGACAAGTTCAAGGGGTTGACTATGATGAGACTTTCTCACCCGTAGCAAAGCTGAAGTCCGTCCGAATCATGTTAGCAATTGCCGCATTCTATGATTATGAGATATGGCAAATGGACGTCAAAACGGCATTCCTTAATGGTTTCCTTAAGGAAGAATTGTATATGATGCAGCCGGAAGGTTTTGTCGATCCTAAGAATGCTGACAAGGTGTGCAAGCTCCAACGCTCGATTTATGGGCTGGTGCAAGCATCTCGGAGTTGGAACATTCGTTTTTATGAGATGATCAAAGCGTTTGGGTTTATGCAGACTTATGGAGAAGCCTGCATTTACAAGAAAGTGAGTGGGAGCTCTGTAGCATTTCTCATATTGTATGTGGATGACATACTGTTGATGGGAAATGATATAGAATTCTTGGAAAGCATAAAGGCCTACTTGAACAAGTGTTTTTCAATGAAGGACCTTGGAGAAGTTGCTTATATATTAGGCATCAAGATCTATAGAGATAGATCGAGACGCCTCATTGGTCTTTCACAGAGTACGTACCTTGACAAGATATTGAAGAAGTTCAAAATGGATCAGGTCAAAGAAGGGGTTCTTGCCTGTATTGCAAGGTACGAGATTGAGCACGGCTCAATGCCCGACCACGGCAGAAGATAGAGAAAAGATGAGTGTCGTCCCCTATGCCTTGGCCATAGGGTCTATCATGTATGCTATGCTGTGTACCAGACCTGATGTAAACCTTGCCGTAAGTTTGGTAGGAAGGTACCAAAGTAATCCCGGCATGGAACACTGGACAGCGGTCAAGAATATCCTGAAGTACCTGAAAAGGACCAAGGAAATGTTTCTCGTTTATGGAGGTGACGAAGAGCTCGTCGTAAAGGGTTACGTCGATGCTAGCTTCGACACAGATCTGGATGACTCTAAGTCACAAACCGGATACGTGTATATTTTGAATGGTGGGGCAGTAAGCTGGTGCAGTTGCAAGCAAAGCATTGTGGCAGGATCTACATGTGAAGCGGAGTACATGGCAGCCTCGGAGGCAGCACAAGAAGCAGTCTGGGTGAAGGAGTTCATTACCGACCTAGGAGTCATACCCAATGCGTCGGGCCCGATGACTCTCTTCTGTGACAACACTGGAGATATTGCCCTTGCCAAGGAGCCCAGGTTTCACAGGAAGACCAGGCATATCAAGCGTCGCTTCAACTCCATTCGCGAAAGTGTTCAAAATGGAGACATAGAGATTTGTAAAGTACATACGGACCTGAATGTAGCAGATCCGTTAACTAAACCTCTCCCTAGAGCAAAACATGATCAACACCAGAACTGCATGGGTGTTCGATTCATCACAATGTAACTAGAATATTGACTCTAGTACAAGTGGGAGACTGTTGGAAATATGCCCTAGAGGCAATAATAAAATGGTTATTATTATATTTCTTTGTTCATGATAATTGTCTATTGTTCATGCTATAATTGTGTTATTCGGAAATCATAATACATGTGTGAATACATAGACCACAACACGTCCCTAGTGAGCCTCTAATTGACTAGCTCGTTGATCAAAAGATAGTCATGGTTTCCTGACTATGGACATTGGATGTCGTTGATAACGGGATCACATCATTAGGAGAATGATGTGATGGACAAGACCCAATCCTAAGCTTAGCTCAAAGATCGTGTAGTTCATTTGCTGTAGCTTTTTTGAATGTCAAGTATCATTTCCTTGGTTTCCTGACTATGGACATTGGATGTCGTTGATAACGGGATCACATCATTAGGAGAATGATGTGATGGACAAGACCCAATCCTAAGCTTAGCTCAAAGATCGTGTAGTTCATTTGCTGTAGCTTTTTTGAATGTCAAGTATCATTTCCTTGGTTTCCTGACTATGGACATTGGATGTCGTTGATAACGGGATCACATCATTAGGAGAATGATGTGATGGACAAGACCCAATCCTAAGCTTAGCTCAAAGATCGTGTAGTTCATTTGCTGTAGCTTTTTTGAATGTCAAGTATCATTTCCTTAGACCATGAGATTGTGCAACTCCTGGATACCGTAGGAGTGCCTTGGGTGTGCCAATGTCACAACGTAACTGGGTGACTATAAAGGTACATTACAGGTATCTCCGAAAGTGTCTGTTGGGTTGGCACGAATTGAGACTGGGATTTGTCTCTCCATATGACGGAGAGGTATCTCCGGGCCCACTCGGTAATGCATCATCATAATGAGCTTAATATGATCAAGTGGTTGATCACGGGATCATGCATTACGGTATGAGTAAAGTGACTTGCCGGTAACGAGACTGAACAAGGTATTGGGATACCGACGATCGAGTCTCGGGTAAGTAACGTACCGATTGACAAAGGGAATTGTATACGGATTGATTGAATCCTCGACATCGTGGTTCATCCGATGAGATCATCATGGAGCATGTGGGAGCCAACATGGGTATCCAGATCCCGCTGTTGGTTATTGACCGGAGAGTCGTCTCGGTCATGTCTGCATGTCTCCCGAACCCGTAGGGTCTACACACTTAAGGTTCGGTGACGCTAGGGTTGTTAGGAAGACTTGTATGTGATTACCGAATGTTGTTCGGAGTCCCGGATGAGATCTCGGACGTCACGAGGAGTTCCGGAATGGTCCGGAGGTAAAGATTTATATATGGGGAGTTGTCATACGGTCGCCGGAAAGGTTCGGGGGCATATCGGTATTGTACCGGGGCCACCGGAGGGGTTCCAGGGGGTCCACCGGGAGGGGCCACCTCTTCTAGAGGGCCTTATGGGCTGTATGGAGAAGGGAACCAGCCCAAGTGGGCTGGGGCGCCACACCCCCCTAGGGCCCATGCGCCTAGGGTTGGGGGAAACCCTAAGGGGGGGCGCCCCCTTGCTTGGGGCAAGCCCCCCTCCCCTTGGCCGCCCCCCCTCTTGATCTCATCTAGAGGGGGCCGGCCCCCTTCCCCCTTCCCCTATAAATAGATGGGTGAGGGGAGGGTTGCATACAACATCCAAGGCGCAGCCCCTCCCCTCCCCAACACCCCTCCTCCATAAGAGCTTGGTGAAGCCCTGCCGGAGTACTGCAGCTTCACCACCACCACGCCGTCGTGCTGCTGTTGGAGCCCTCTTCCTCAACCTCTCCCTCCTCCTTGCTGGATCAAGGCGCGGGAGACATCCTCGCTCCGTACGTGTGTTGAACGTGGAGGTGCCGTCCGTTTGGCGCTAGGATCTTCGATGATTTGGATCACGTCGAGTACGACTCCATCAACCCCGTTCTCTTGAACGCTTCCGCTCGTGATCTACAAGGGTATGTAGATGCACTCCTCTCTCCCTCGTTGCTAGATGACTCCATAGATTGATCTTGGTGATGCGTAGAAAATTTTAAAATTCTGCTACGTTCCCCAACAGTACACGTCGCCGCATCTTCTTCGTAACGTGTGGCGTCGGCTGTACCCCCTCAGCGACGACCCAGTTTATCGTGTGTACCGGGAGCATCTAGCTGACTCAGTGTATGAGTATCACGCAGTGGTTACTCAGCGCACCAGTTCCGATTCCAGCACTTACACTCGTACCTCTCGGAGCGGTTTTGCTTCTACCGCTTCTCAGGCTATCCAGTTTGTTGCATTCAAGGTCCTTGTCGAGCTTCGTTACAACGTGGTCCGGATGCAGAACCTCCCAGGTTTCTACTACTATCCTTCTCTGCACGACAATGGTTGTGTCCGTTTCTCTACCATTGATCCGGAGTCTGATAGTGTTGCTAGCCATCTTTCTTGTTATATCACTGCTAGCTATCTTATGATCCACGAGCTGGCTCGAGAGCTGACTCGTGCTCGTACTGCTTTAGTCACTACTAGATCTGCCACTACTCCCTCCTCTCTGGGATTTACTCCTTATATTCCAGCCAGTTCTAGTTCCCCTGTTTCACCGGTTACTCCCCCAAGTAGCTCGGGCGCCTCGATGGTGAACCCTCTCAGTGCCCCTGCTGAGTGGGTTACACTTCTCACTACTCATGTAGCCCCGATGATTCATCCTCCACCTGCCCCTGAGGGAGAGCCCTCTAGGCAGCGTCGTCGTGTTACCTTTAACCCGAAGGTTTCCGTTAACCTCGTCAGTTCAGGATCCGAGTCCACTTTAGGAGAGGACACCGCAGCACCAGCAGAGCAGTAGAGCCTCTGAGTATCCGCAGTCGTTGGGATGATGTCCGGATGTAGTAGTACGAGTCATGATGTTTCGTTGTCTGTATGAGAGTAGTTGAACCTGGCATGTTGGTTATCTTTCATGTATGAGTCTATGTATAATTATGTTGGAACTCTATTTTATTCACCGTGTTTTCTTCGCCATTTCGGTTTTTCTCGGGCTTTCGTTGCTGGCTTTTCCCCAATTTATTTTGAATGTTTCTCATCTCGGTTGCGTTGTATTGGGAAAAATCATAATAGGATGACGCGGGGAGGCAGCAGTAGCAACGTTCGTGAGGGAACTCCTGTTCGTCGTTCCGCACAACAGGCAGGACACTCTCCCGAGCCGTACATTCCGCCACCACCTCCATCGACAAATCCGCCCTCCATCGAGCAAATTCTGCAAATGTTTGAGGAAAGACGGAATAATGATCTGATTGAAATATTAAGAAGTGTGCAAGCTATGGTTGGTCAAAATGGAAATCAATATGGTCACCACTCCAAGTTGTCAGATTTTCAGAGGACCAAGCCTCCCAGTTTCAGTCAGGTTGTTGATCCCTTGGATGCAGACAATTGGTTGCATACAATTGAGAAAAAGTTTGAGATTGCTTGTACTGAAGAAAATGATAAAGTTCCATTTGCAACTCATTATCTTGAAGGCGCTGCTGCCATATGGTGGGAAAATGCAAAAGCCATGTGGCCTGCTGATGAAGAAATCACCTGGTCAAAATTCAAGGAGCAGTTCCGGAAATATCATATCCCTACTGGAGTTATGAAGACTAAGTAGCGAGAATTTCTTGCACTCATCCAAGGAAATCAGTCTGTTGGTGAATATTTGCAAAAATTCAATCATCTGGCCCATTACTCCCTTTATGATGTGGCCACCGAAGAAAGAAAGATTGATAAATTTCTTGGTGGATTAAATCCGCAACTCCGGTGTACTCTCAGTATGTTTGATTTTCCATATTTCGAAACTCTGGTGAACAAGGCTTTCATTGCTGAAAGGGAGCACAAGCTTGTATCAGATAATAGGCCTGCTAACAACGACCACAAGCGCAAGTTTGAGCCAAAGAAGGATGGACAACCAGTACAAAAGGCTCGTACCCGGCAGCAGACTCAGGTGGAATACAAGCCCAATTGGCAACAGAATGTTAACAAGACCACCACTCAAGTCAAGAATTTCGTGACCAACCCTGTGCACGAGGAGCGCCAACGCAACAATTCTTGCTTCAGTAATGGGCAAAACGGACATTATGCCAGACAACGCCCCAAGAACAGCAAGGAAAATGCTCTATTCAGGCCACAAGTCAATTATATGGAGTCATGTCCGACCCTGCAAAACCTCACTGGGTACATTCATCACCTCTTCGCCGATGAAGCCCAAGAGAACCGCGAAGTCATCATTGGTATGTTTTCTATTAATAACATACCTGCAGTAATTTTATTTGACTCTGGGGCTTCCCACTCTTTTATTTCTCGGAGTTTTGTTGCCCAAAACAAATTTCCTTGTTCGCTTTTGGGCGAGAATATGCTGGTACAAACCCCGGGATCATTAATCAGGAGCAATCTGGTCTGCCGAAATCTGGAAATCGATATCAACGGAGTCTGTTTTCCAACTTCTTTGATAATTATTGAGTCTGACAAGCTGGATGTTATATTGGGTATGAATTGGTTGACCCAATATCAAGTCTGCATAAACTACACGAACCGCGAAGTCACTTTGACCAGTCAGAATGGGCAGACTACAAAATTCTATGCTCGCAGAAGAATACCCAAGAAAGAAATGGCTTTCACCACTGTGACTGAATTGGAATTTATTCTTGTGGCCAGTGAGTTTCCGGATGTATTTCCCGAATAATTGCCAGGCATGCCACTCGACCGCGAGCTTGAGTTTGCAATAGATCTTGTGCCCGGAACCGCACCGTTATACAAGAAGTATTACCGGATGCCCTCATCGGAATTAGTGGAGCTAAAGAAACAGCCTGATGAAATGCTCCAGAAAGGATATATCCGTCCCAACTCTTCACCATGGGGATCACCTGCTATTTTTGTGGACAAAAAGGATGGCAGCCTCCGCATGTGTTTGGATTACCGTCAGCTGAACGATGTCAACATCAAAAATAGATATCCACTGCCAAGGATTGATGATCTGTTCGATCAGCTCAGTGGGGCCAAAGTATTCTCCAAGATTGATCTCAGGACAGGGTATCATCAACTCAAGATTAAAAAGGAAGTCCTAAGACCGCATTCACTACTCGTCTTCATCGATGACATACTCATTTACTCCAAGAGTGAAGAAAATCACAAGGATCACCTCCGAGCAGTGCTACAACGACTCCGCGATCATCAGCTATACGCCAAATTCAGTAAGTGTGAGTTTTGGCTCAAGCAAGTTGGATTTCTTGGACACGTTCTATCTGCCGAAGGTATAGCTGTGGACCCAAGCAAAGTAAAGGATGTGCTCGATTGTTTGCCACCCACAACCGTATCACATATCTGGAGTTTTCTTGGATTAGACGGGTATTATCATCGTTTCATTGAAGGGTTTTCCAAGATTGCTAAGCCCATGACCGAGCTGCTCAAAAAGTATAAGAAGTTTGAATGGACCAAGGACTGTGAGAAAAGTTTTAATGAGCTAAAGATACGGCTGACGACCGCACCGGTGTTAACTCTTCCAGATATCTACCGCAGTTTTGATGTGTATTGTGACGCCTCCAGACAAGGACTTGGATTCGTACTTATGCAAGACAGCAAGGTAGTAGCATATGCATCGCGACAGCTATGACCCCACGAAGGAAATTATCCTACTCATGATTTGGAATTGGTCGTGGTGGTTCATGTTCTAAAAATTTGGAGACACTATCTCATCGGGAAGAGGTGCCAAATTTTTACCGATCACAAAAGCCTCAAGTATATATTTACTCAGCGAGATTTAAATCTCCATCAACGAAGGTGGCTTGCGTTGGTCAAGGATTATGATCTTGGAATAAACTACCACCCGGGTAAGGCCAACGTGGTTGCCGATGCGCTCAGCCGAAATCCTGTCAGCCTAAATGTCATATTGGAATCCTTGCCTCCTGAACTTCAAGAGGAGATCGCTCAGCTCAACCTGGTCATAGTTGATGCTGGCCTCGCTAATATTTTGGAAGTTGCCCCCACACTTGAGGAAGAAATCCGCAAGGCCCAGCCAGCTGACATTGATCTACAGAAACGTGTCAAGAGTACGATGGCAGGACAGACTCCAGACTTCTCGAAGGATAAATTCGGTACTCTTCGTTTTCGTGGAAGGATTTGTGTACCCAATCAGTCGGACTTAAAGAAGAAAATCCTGACGGAAGCACATGAATCCTGATATTCTATTCACCCTGGAGGTACAAAAATGTATGAAGACCTCCGACAAATATTTTGGTGGGATGGTATGAAGAAAGATATTGCCTATTTTTTGGCATGTTGCGACATATGCAACAAGGTAAAGGCAGAGCATCAGAAGCCACCCGGACTTCTCCAACCATTGCCAGTCTCACAATGGAAATGGGATGATGTCTGTATGGATTTCATAATAGGACTACCTAAGACTCAGCGAGGAAATGATGCAATATGGGTCATAGTGGACACCTTAACCAAGGTTGCTCACTTTATCCCGATCCGAACCACATATCGAGCAGACCAACTCGCACAGCTGTATGTATCCAGGATAGTCAGTCTGCATGGAGTACCTCGAACCATCACTTCTGACCGAGGTTCACTTTTTACCTCCGCTTTTTGGTCACGTCTCCATCAAGCCTTGGGGACAGCACTGAAATACAGTACCGCTTACCATCCTCAGACCGATGGACAGACAGAGCGGGTAAATCAAATACTCAAAGATATGTTGCGAGCCTGTGTTTTGGCCCAAGGGACTAAATGGGAAGACTGCTTGTCGTATGTCGAGTTTTCTTATAACAACAGCTTCCAGACCAGTCTAAAGATGTCACCGTATGAAGCTTTGTATGGACGTAAGTGCCGCACTCTGTTAAATTGGTCTCAAACTGGAGATAGCCGTATCTTCGGAACATATCTCATGATGGAGGCTGAGAAACAAGTTAAGGAGATCAGAGACAGATTGCAATTGGCCAAATCTCGACAGAAGAGTTATTATGATGCAAAGCATCGACAAATCAGTTTTGAACCCAGAGAACACGTATACCGCCGAGTCACTCCTATGAAAGGAGTCAAGAGATTTCAGACTCGTGGGAAGTTGGCACCTAGATTTATTGGTCCATTTCCAGTCATGTCCCGAGTGGGCACTGTTGCATATCAGTTGGAACTACTCCCTAGATTGTCAGACGTGCACAACGTGTTTCATGTTTCCCAGTTGAGGCGATGCATATCGCCGCCTGAGAAAAAGACTTCTATGACTGAAATAGAGTTGGCAAGGGATTTAACATATGAAGAGAGACCAATCATAATTTTGGATCAGATGGAAAGAGTCACTCGCAGTAAAGTATGGAAGTTTTACAAAGTTTAGTGGGAGCATCACACGGAGTCAGAATCAACGTGGGAACGAGAAGAATTTCTAAGGGCACATTATCCAGAATGATATTCCCAAGCAACCGAATCTCGAGGACGAGATTCATTCTAAGTGGGGGAGGTTTGTGACAGACTAGTTTTTGCCCTCCTTTATTTGCCTGATTTTCATTTGGTTTGATTTTGAAATTTGGAGTTTTTGAATCTTTTCATATGGACTTAAACACTTGGGTACCCTTGGCTTTCACCCAAGTGCCTCATTTCCCTCTCTAATCATCATTCACTCTCTGGTTCAACCCAAAATAATATTTGGAATATTTTTCTTTAATGAAAAATATTCATTTTCCCCTCCAAAACCCTAGCTAGTTCAATGTGCTCCAAAGCAACCCCAATTTTTCTTGCCCACAAAAATCTGAGAAAATTTAAAAAAATTCTCTGAACTCTAGGGCACCTTCCTGAGCAAAAATATTGTACCACTTTTTGCAATATTTTTGCTACAGACAATATTTTCTATTCTGGACAGAAATGGTGGTTTCTACAGCAACTACCATTTTACTTGCTCCATTGTGCCTGATTTTTCTTGTCCATCATCACCTTAGTAGATTATTGCTAGCCTCCAAAGCACAACCTCCAACTCCTAGCCATTTAACCTTAGTAACCTCTCAAAGTTACTGATCAGAAACTAACCAAACGTGTGAAATCTTTTCTACTACATCTGGAGTCAAACCAAAGAGTGGTAATCTTCAAAACTACCACGAACAACCAGCCAGACATGATATTTGGACGTTGGTCAGCCTGAGGGCAGAGTTCACGCGGTGACCACGCATGTCCACGATGCCAGCCTGCATGTCGACGTGCTCTGAGTGCCGCCGAGCGCTCTGTTTCGTGCGTGCTCGTTTCCCCGACTGCCATGGCATGCCAAACTGCGCCACCATCTTCGTCTCAACTCCCTTAACTCCCCCTGGCACTCGCCGACGCCGGAGCTCGCCGCAGCGAGCACGTGCGCGGTTCGAGCAACGTAACAGTGCGGTGCGCACTGTGCTCGTCGCCTTCTCCTCGATCCTGTGCTCGTCTCCGTTCGCCCACAGTCTCCGCGTGAGCTGTGTCGCCTTCTCCTTCTCTCACTGATGCCGCTCGTCGCCGGGCGCAGTGTCTAGGTGTCGCCGGCGGAGCCCGATCCACTCCTCGCTGCTCGCCTATAAATGGAGCCACCCCCAGCCTCCTCGAGCACCATCCTCCACTCCCACACACTCCACAAACGTGTAGATAGCCGTAGCCCGTCCGGGTAGGCCGCGGGCCGCCGTCCCCGAGCTCGAGCTTGCCGGTGATCCTCTCAGGTTGCCACGGCAGCTCCAGCCCTTCCAGGCCTGGGCGACCCTTCCAGAGCCTCCACCGCTCGTCGGTGAAGCCGTTCCGTCCACTTGGAGCCCCTGGAGTCGCCGCAGTTCGCCGTCGTCTTCTTCTCCGGCGACCTCCGCTCTCTGCCTCCACTTGCGAGGTCGAATCCGACGCCGTCCTACCACCCCTAGCTACGCTACGGGTACGGGCAGGTGCGCCTCGATCCCCTCTCTCGATCCCTTCCTCTTGTTTTGGCCAAGGAGCCCTCATCGCCGGCGTGAGCTTCGGCGAAGTCGGGACCCCCTCTGTTTCCTTCTCCCCCTCCACCTCACCTGACTAGCGGGGCCCGCTAGTCAGCCACTCATTACGCGCGCGAAGCGGTACGAGTGGTGGCGCCCCGAGGCTTTACGCCTTCGACATCAGAGTGGCCGGGAGAGTGTCATGGCAATGGAGGGGTTTCGTTAGAATGTCATTGGTCCACCCAAATGGGAGTACGTGGCCATGGGTTCCGTGGTGTGGTACAGTGTGCTACCTCTGCAGAGTTTAATAATCTATCGATAGCCGAGTCCACGGTTACGGACACGCTCGTAGTAGGTCACACCATGGGTCAACGTTTAATAAATTTTGTACACTAAGTTATGAACTTTGCACTGTTGATGATGGTGGAAAGCATTCGAGATGTTCGAGACCAAGTATTGGTCGTGGTTGTGATCGCCGTAAGGATCACGAGATACTTCTAGTCAAGACCACGATGGTGGTATGTTTGTGATCCAAGAACGATCACGGTTGGTAAGCCAGTCCCGAAGGACTTTTATCACAAGAGCATGATCACAACATGTTGAAGCATTATTGCATTATTAACTGGTTAATTATCATGATATTGTTTGTCATTATGATTATGCCTGTTGTGAGTTTACAAGTACATTCAATGTACTGACCTGGCGTGTCATGCCATATTTTAGGAAAGTCTTGTTGGAAAGGAGTGCTGCTCGAATCTAGATCGTGTCCACATTGGTGTCCCTATGCTATGGAGTCTCCGCTACGACGTTGTTTCCGCTGCCGCGTAGTTATTATGATCGAGCCTCCTTTATGTTCACTAAATAATGTACATATTGCGCAGCCGCACCGTGTGTGCCGCTTGGCCTCAACACCTGTTGTAATATAAACTATGATTCGCTAGCATCAATAAAGCAGTTGCTTTCTGTACCAAGATGTTGTGTGTTGCCAGAAGACATGGTATCTGGGCTGGCAATGCAGGGTAAACCGGTCGCTCTGAGCCGGGGTGCCACAGAATGGTTCTTGCTAAGCCCGTAGTAGCCACGTAAAACTTGCAACAACAAAGTAGAGGACGTCTAACTTGTTTTCGCAGGGCATGTTGTGATGTGATATGGTCAAGACGTGATGAGATATAAATTGTTGTATGAGATGATCATGTTTTGTTGAAGTTATCGGCAACTGGCAGGAGCCTTATGGTTGTCTCATTATTGCATAAGATGCAAGCACCATGTAATTGCTTTACTTTATCGCTATGCGATAGAAATAGTTGCAAAAGCAATAGTTGACGAGACGACCATGTGACGACACATTGAAAAAGATCAAGATGATGGAGATCATGGTGTCATGCCAGTGACGATGGAGATCATGACGGTACTTTGGAGATGGAGATCAAAGGCACAAAATGATGATGGCCATATCATGTCACATATTTTGATTACATGTGATGTTTATCTTTTATGCTTCTTATTTTGCTTAGTACGGCGGTAGCATTATAAGATGATCTCTCACTAAATTTCAAGGTATAAGTGTTCTCCTTGAGTATGCACCGTTGCGATAGTTCGTCGTGCCGAGACACCACGTGATGATCGGGTGTGATAAGCTCTACGTTCGCATACAACGGGTGCAAGCCAGTTTTGCACTTGCAGAATACTCGAGTTAAACTTGACGAGCCTAGAATATGTAGATATGGTCTCGGAACACTGATACCGAAAGGTCGAGCGTGAATCATATAGTAGATATGATCAACATAGTGATGTTCACCATTGAAAGCTACTCCATCTCACGTGATGATCAGACATGGTTTAGTTGATATGGATCACGTGATCACTTAGATGATTAGAGGGATGTCTATCTAAGTGGGAGTTCTTAAGTAATATGATTAATTGAACTTTAATTTATCATGAACTTAGTCCTGATAGTATTTGCGTATCTATGTTGTAGATCAATTGCTTGCATATAGCTTCCCCGTTTTATTTATGATATGTTCCTAGAGAAAACTATTTTGAAAGATGTTAGTAGCAATGATGTGGACTAGCTCCATGATCTAAGGATCATCCTCATTGCTGCACAGAAGAATTATGTCCTTGATGCACCGCTAGGTGACAGAGCTATTGCAGGAGCAGATGCAGACGTTAGGAATGTTTGGCAAAGCTCGGTATGATGACTACTTGATAGTTTAGTGCGTGATACTTTATGGCTTAGAACCTGGACTTCAAAGACGTTTTGAACGCCATAGAGCATATAAGATGTTCCAAGTGCTGAAATTGGTATTTCAGACTTATGCTCGAGTAAAGAGATATGAGACCTCTGACAAGTACATTGCCTACAAGATGGAGGAGAATAGCTCAACCAGTGAGCATGTACTCAGAATGGCTGAGTACTACAGTCGCTTGAATCAAGGGGGAGTTAATCTTCCATATAAGATAGTGATTGATAGAGTTCTCTAGTCACTGTCGCCAAGTTACTGGAACTTCGTGATGAACTATAATATGTAAGGGATGACGAAAACGATTCCCAAGCTCTTCGCGATGCTGAAATCGGCGAAGGTAGAAATCAAGAAAAAACATCAAGTGTTGATGGTTGACAAGACCACTAGTTTCAAGTAAAAGGGCAAGGGAAAGAACGGGAACTTCAAGAAGAATGGCAAGCAAGTTGCCACTCCCATTAAGAAGCCCAAAGCTAGACCCAAGCCTGAAACTGAGTGCTTCTACTGCAAAGGAAATGGTCACTGTAAGTGGAACTTCCCTAGATACTTTGCGATTAAGAAGGATGGCAAAGTGAACAAAGGTATATTTAATATACATGTTATTGATGTGTACTTTACTAGTGTTTATAGCAACCCCTCAGTATTTGATACTGGTTCAGTTGCTAAGAGTAGTAACTCGAAACGGGAGTTGCAAAAATAAACAGAGACTAGTTAAGGGCGAGGTGATGATGTGAGTTGGAAGTGATTCCAAGGTTGATAAGATCACCATCGCACACTCCCTTTACCTTCGGGATTAGTGTTGAACCTAAAATAAATGTTATTTGGTGTTTGTGTTGAGCATAATATGATTGCATCATGTTTATTGCAATACGGTTGTTCATTTAAGTCAAAGAATAATTGCTGTTCTGTTTACATGAATAAAACCTTCTATGGTCATACACTTAAAATAAATGATTTATTGAAACTCGATCGTAGCGATACACATATTTATAATATTGAAGCCAAAAGATGCAAAGTTAATAATGATAGTGCAACTTATTTGTGGCACTGCCGTTTAGGTCATATTGGTGTAAAACGCATGAAGAAACTCCATGCTGATGGGCTTTTGGAATCACTTGATTATGAATCACTTGATACTTGTGAACCATGCCTCACGGGCAAGATGACTAAGACTCTGTTCTCCGGAACAATGGAGCGAGCAACTGACTTATTGGAAATAATACATAGTGATGTATGCGATCCGATGAGTGTTGATGCTCGCGGAAGGTATCGTTATTTTCTTACCTTCATAGATGATTTGAGCAGATATGGGTATATCTACTTGATGAAACATAAGTCTGAAACATTTGAAAAGTTCAAAGAATTTCAGAGTGAAGTGGAAAATCATCGTAACAAGAAAATTAAGTTTCTATGATCTGATCGTGGAGGTGAATATTTGAGTTATGAGTTTTGTCTTCATCTGAAACAATGTGGAATAGTTCCGCAACTCACGCCACCTAGAACACCACAACATAATGGTGTGTCCGAACATCGTAACCGTACTTTATTAGATATGATACGATCTATGATGTCTCTTACCGATTTACCACTATCGTTTTGGGGTTATGCATTAGAGACATCTGCATTCACGTTAAAAAGGGCACCGTCAAAATCCATTGAGACGATACCATATGAACTATGGTTTGGCAAGAAACCCAAGTTGTCGTTTATTAAAGTTTGGAGTTGTGATGCTTATGTGAAAAAGTTTCAGCCTGATAAGCTCAAACCCAAATCGAAGAAGTGTGTCTTCATAGGATACCCAAAAGAAACTGTTGGGTACACCTTCTATCATAGATCCAAAAGGCAAGATCTTTGTTGCTAAGAGTGGATCCTTTCTAGAGAAGGAGTTTCTCTCGAAAGAAATGAGTGGGAGGAAAGTAGAACTTGATGAGGTAATTGTACCTTCTCCCGAATTGGAAAGTAGTTCATCATAGAAATCAGTTCTAGTGATTCCTACACCAATTAGTGAGGAAGCTAATGATAATGATCATGAAACTTCAGATCAAGTTACTACCGAACCTCGTAGGTTAACCAGAGTATGGTCCGCACCAGAGTGGTACGGTAATCCTTTCTGGAAGTCATGTTACTATACCATGACAAACCTAGGAACTATGAGGAAGCGATGATGAGCCCAGATTCCGTGAAATGGCTTAAGGCCATGAAATTTGAGATGGGATTGATACATCTCCAATGTATCTATAATTTTTGATTGTTCCATGCTATTATATTATCAACTTTGGATGTTTATGGGCTTTACTATACAATTTTATATCATTTTTGGGACTAACCTATTAACCCAGAGCCCAGTGCCAGTTTTTGTTTTTTCCTTGTTTTAGAGTATCACAGAAAAGGAAAATCAAACGGAGTCCAATTGACCTGAAACTTCACGAAACTTATTTTTGGATCAGAAGAAGCCCGGGAGACTTGGAGTCCACGTAAGGGAAGCTTCGAGGAGGCCACGAGGTAGGGGGGCGCGCCCACCCCCTAGGCGCGCCCTCCACCCTCGTGGGCCCTCGTGGCCCCCCTGACGTACTTCTTCTGCCTATATATCTTCATATACCCTAAAAACATCCGAGAGCACAATAGATCGGGAGTTCCGCCGCCAGAAGCCTCCGTAGCCACCGAAAGCCAATCTAGACCCGTTCCGGCACCCTGCCGGAGGGGGGAATCCCTCTCCGGTGGCCATCTTCATCATCCCGGTGCTCTCCATGATGAGGAGGGAGTAGTTCTCCCCCGGGGCTGAGGGTATGTACCAGTAGCTATGTGTTTGATCTCTCTCTCTCTCTCGTGTTCTTGAGGTGATATGATCTTGAAGGATCGCGAGCTTTGCTATTATAGTTGGATCTTATGATGTTTCTTCCCCCCTCTACTCTCTTGTAATGGATTGAGTTTCCCCTTTGAGGTTATCTTATCGGATTGAGTCTTTAAAGATTTGAGAACACTTGATGTATGTCTTGCCGTGCGTATCTGTGGTGACAATGGGATACCACGTGATTCACTTGATGTATGTTTTGGTGATCAACTTGCAGGTTCCGCCCATGAACCTATGCATAGGGGTTGGCACACGTTTTCGTCGTGATTCTTCGGTAGAAACTTCGGGGCACTCTTTGAGGTTCTATGTGTTGGTTGAATAGATGAATCTGAGATTGTGTGATGCATATCGTATAATCATACCCACGGATACTTGAGGTGACATTGGAGTATCTAGGTGACATTAGGGTTTTGGTTGATTTGTGTCTTAAGGTGTTATTCTAGTACGAACTCCAGGGCTGTTTGTGACACTTATAGGAATAGCCCAACGGATTGATTGGAAAGAATAACTTTGAGGTGGTTTCATACCCTACCATAATCTCTTCGTTCGTTCTCCGCTATTAGTGACTTTGGAGTGACTCTTTGTTGCATGTTGAGGGATAGTTATATGATCCAACTATGTTATTATTGTTGAGGGAACTTGCACTAGTGAAAGTATGAACCCTAGGCCTTGTTTCAACGCATTGCAATACCGTTTACACTCACTTTTATCATTAGTTACCTTGCTGTTTTTATATTTTCAGATTACAAAAACTATTATCTACCATCCATATACCACTTGTATCACCATATCTTCGCCGAACTAGTGCACCTATACAATTTACCATTGTATTAGGTGTGTTGGGGACACAAGAGACTCTTTGTTATTTGGTTGCAGGGTTGCTTGAGAGAGACCATCTTCATCCTACGCCTCCTACGGATTGATAAACCTTAGGTCATCCACTTGAGGGAAATTTTCTACTGTCCTACAAACCTCTGCACTTGGAGGGCCAACAACGTCTACAAGAAGAAGGTTGTGTAGTAGACATCAAGCTCTTTTCTGGCGCCGTTGCCGGGGAGGTGAGTGCTTGAAGGTATATCTTTAGATCTTGCAATCGAGTCTTTTTGTTTCTTGTTTTAGCACTAGTCTAGTTTATAAAAGAAAATTACAAAAAAAGGATTTGAGTTTACCCCATACGCTTCATCTTTTTAATATCTTTCGTGAGTATGATGGAAAGGAAAATTGTGCTCAAATACTAGAAGAAGAATTACATAGAATGCTTGGCATAAAATATGTGAATGATGAGCATGATTGTAATATTGTTAGTATGAATTCTTTGAATATCCATGATACTAATGATGATTGCACTAGTTATGATGAAAATGTCTCTTATAAACATGTCAATTTTTGTGGAGTGCATTGGGTTTGTAAGTACACACCAAATAGGGAAGATAGATATTGCAAGAGGCATAAGTACTTAGAAACTAAATTGTTGCAAGAAAGGATAGATGATTGTGCTGAAAATTTAAATTTTCTTGGCCGTACTTGTGGACTTTGCAATGAACAGGGTCATTTAGCTATCCGATGCAAATTGTTTCATGATCTAATCGTGTCCAAAAATTGTGATGACTTGATTTCCCTTGCAAATTATAATGAACTTAGTTTGCTTAAGGGTTATGAAGAAATGAAACGTTTAACCAATCATCTTCCAAAATTTTCCCGTTACAAACTTCTTGGCTTTGATCTAGAGGAAATTTATATGTATTGTGCGGTGAATTGCATTGAAAATCCTTATATTGCCAATTACATAAAGAAAAGAAAACAAATAGAAGATGAAGAGAATACTAATGAAAGGGAAGAGACTTACCAATATCCTCCTATTATTTCTTATGATGAATCAGGTAACGAGGAGGAGCCTCCTATTCAACCAATCTCATTAATAAGGAGCTCCAAAAAGAGGATTGAACCCACACATGATGTGGTGAAGAAGAAGAAAAGAAAAAGGAAGAGAGGTAAAAAGATATCTCTCCCAAATAATGCTGCTCCTATTACTATTGTGCCTCATGAAAATATAATTGTGGAAGATAATGATACTTCTTATGATCTTGAAAATCTTTTTGGCACTTGCTTGGAAGAATATGATAATTGCTATACTATTGGTGCTATCCATACTATTAATGATGAGAGTGATTATGCTTATGATATGAAAAGGCCCAAGCTTGGGGATGCTATGTTTGATGAAGATTATGTTTTTGAGAATATATTTGCTGCAATTAATGTTTGTCCCAAGCTTGGGGAAGCTATGATTAATGAAGATTATATTTTTAGTCTCCCAAGTTTTGATATGCAAATTTATAGTGATGATAGCATGCCTCCTACTTATTATGATTATTGTGATGATACATATGCTATAAAAAGTAGTGATAATTATATTTATAAAACTTGTCATGATTATGATTCCCCTTTTTCTGAACATTACTCTTTTAATATGGAAACAATTTATAGTATTCGAGTTTCTTATGATACTCCCACTATTCCGAATGAGAAGAATTTTGCTTATGTGGAGAGTAATAAAAATTATATGCTTGTAGATCATGAAAATAATGCTTTAGGTGCTGGTTATATTGTTGAATTCATTCACAATGCTAATGAAAATTATTATGAGGGAGGAATATATGCTTGTAGTAATTGCAATAATATCAAGTTTCCTCTCTATGTGCCTAAAGTTTTGAAGTTATGCTTGTTTTACCTTCCTATGCAAGTTGATTCTTGTTCCCATAAGTTGTTTGCTCACAAAATCCCTATGCATAGGAAGTTGGTTAGGCTTAAATGTGCTAGTCATATTCTTCATGATGCTCTCTTTATGTTACAATTCTTATCTTTTATGTGAGCATCATTGAAATCATCATGCCTAGCTAGGGGAATTAAACGATAGCACTTGTTGGGAGGCAACCCAACTTTATTTTCGTTCCTTGCTTTTTGCTCCTGTTTAGTAATAAATTAATCATCTATCCTCTGTTATGATTGAGTTTTTATGTGCTTAATTAGTGTTTGTGCCAAGTAGAACCGTTGGGAAGACTTGGGGAATGTCTTGTTGATCTTGCTGTAAAAAACAGAAACTTTAGCGCTCACGAGAATTGCTGCCATTTTTTTATTGTAGAGCGATATTTAGTTAATTATTTTTCAAGATGATTAATAGATAAATTCCTCACGTCCAGCAATTTATTTGAGAATTTTATGAGTTCCACAATCATACGTTTGATCCAGATTACTACAGACTGTTCTATTTTTGACAGATTCTGTTTTTCGTGTGTTGTTTGCTTATTTTAATGAATCTATGGCTAGTAAAATAGTTTATAAACCATAGAGAAGTTGGAATACAGTAGGTTTAACACCAATATAACTAAATAATGATTTAATTACAGTACCTTGAAGTGGTGTTTTGTTTTCTTTCGCTAACGGAGCTCACGAGTTTTCTACTTTAAGTTTTCTGTTGTGAAGTTTTCAAGTTTTGGGTAAATATTCGATGGACTATGGAATAAGGAGTGGAAAGATCCTAATCTTGGGGATGCCCAAGGCACCCCAAGGTAATATTCAAGGACAACCAAAAATCCTAAGCTTGGGGATGCCCCGGAAAGCATCCCCTCTTTCGTCTTCGTTCATCGGTAACTTTACTTGGAGCTATATTTTTATTTACCACATGATATGTGTTTTGCTTGGAGCGTCATGTCATTTTATTTTGTTTTGCTTGCTGTTTGAATAAATTACCAAGATCTTAAATTATTAAATGTTAGAGAGTCTTCACATAGTTGCATAATTATTCGACTACTCATTGATCTTCACTTATATCTTTCGGAGTAGTTTGTTGTTGCTCTAGTGCTTCACTTATATCCTTTTAGAGCACGGTGGTAGTTTTATTTTGAAGAAATAATTGATCTCTCATGCTTCACTTATATTATTTTGAGAGTTCTAAACAGCATGGTAATTTGCTTTGGTTATGAATTTAGTCCTAATATGATGGGCATCCAAGAGGGATATAATAAAAACTTTCATATAGAGTGCATTGAATACTAAGAGAAGTTTGATACTTAATGATTGTTTTGAGATATGAAGATGGTGATATTAAAGTCATGCTAGTTGAGTAGTTGTGAATTTGAGAGATACTTGTGTTAAAGTTTGTGATTCCCGTAGCATGCACGTATGGTGAACCGTTATGTGATGAAGTTGGAGCATGATTTATTTATTGATTGTCTTCCTTATGAGTGGCGGTCGGGGACGAGTGATGGTCTTTTCGTACCAATATATCCCCCTAGGAGCATGCGCGTAGTACTTTGTTTCAATAACTAATAGATTTTTGCAATAAGTATGTGAGTTCTTTATGACTAATGTTGAGTCCATGGATTATACGCACTCTCACCCTTCCACCATTGCTAGCCTCTCTAGTACCGCGCAACTTTTGCCGGTACCATAAAACCACCATATACCTTCCTCAAAACAGCCACCATACCTACCTATTATGGCATTTCCATAGCCATTCCGAGATATATTTCCATGCAACTTTCCACCGTTCCGTTATTATGACACGCTTCATCATTATCATATTGCTTTGCATGATCATGTAGTTGACATCGTATTTGTGGCAAAGCCACCGTTCATAATTCTTTCATACATTTCACTCATGAGTCATTGCACATCCCAGTACACCGCCGGAGGCATTCATATAGAGTCATATCTTGTTCTAAGTATCGAGTTGTAATTCTTGAGTTGTAAGTAAATAAAAGTGTGATGATCATCATTATTAGAGCATTGTCCCAGTGAGGAAAGGATGATGGAGACTATGATTCCCCCACAAGTCGGGATGAGACTCCAGATGAAAAAAAGAGGCTAAAGAAGCCCAAATAAAAAAAGAGGCCATAAAAAAGAGAAGGCCCAAATAAAAAATAATAATAAAAATAATAAAAAAATGAGAGAAAAAGAGAGAAGGGGCAATGCTACTATCCTTTTACCGCACTTGTGCTTCAAAGTAGCACCATGATCTTCATGATAGAGAGTCTCCTATGTTGTCACTTTCATATACTAGTGGGAATTTTCATTATAGAACTTGGCTTGTATATTCCAATGATGGGCTTCCTCAAAATGCCCTAGGTCTTCATGAGCAAGCAAGTTGGATGCACACTCACTTAGTTTCCTTTTGAGCTTTCATACACTTATAGCTCTAGTGCATCTGTTGCATGGCAATCCCTACTCACTCACATTGATATCTATTGATGGGCATTTCCATAGCCCGTTGATACGCCTAGTTGATGTGAGACTATCTTCTCCCTTTTTGTCTTCTCCACAACCACCATTCAGTTCCACCTATAGTGCTATGTCCATGGCTCACGCTCATGTATTGTGTGAAGATTGAAAAAGTTTGAGAACATCAAAAGTATGAAACAATTTCTTGGCTTGTCATCGGGGTTGTGCATGATTTAAATATTTTGTGTGGTGAAGATGGACCATAGCCAGACTATATGATTTTGTAGGGATAGCTTTCTTTGGCAATGTTATTTTGAGAAGACATGATTACTTGGTTAGTATGCTTGAAGTATTATTATTTTTATGTCAATATTAAACTTTTGTCTTGAATCTTATGGATCTGAATATTCTTGCCACAATAAAGAGAACTACATGGATAATTATGTTAGGTAGCATTCCACATCAAAAATTTTGTTTTTATCATTTACCTACTCGAGGACAGGCAGGAATTAAGCTTGGGATGCTGATACGTCTCCAACGTATCTATAATTATTGATTGTTCCATGCTATTATATTATCAACTTTGGATGTTTATGGGCTTTATTATACACTTTTATATCATTTTTGGGACTAACCTATTAACCCAGAGCCCAGTGCCAGTTTCTGTTTTTTCCTTGTTTTAGAGTATCGCAGAAAAGGAAAAATCAAATGGAGTCCAATTGACCTGAAACTTCACGGAACTTATTTTTGGATCAGAAGAAGCCCGGGAGACTTGGAGTCCACATAAGGGAAGCTTCGAGGAGGCCATGAGGTAGGGCGCGCGCCCACCCCCCCTAGGCGCGCCCTCCACCCTCGTGGGCCCCTCGTGGCCCCCCTGACGTACTTCTTCCACCTATATATCTCCATATACCCTAAAAACATCTGAGAGCACAATAGATCGGGAGTTCCGCTACTAGAAGCCTCTGTAGCCACCGAAAGCCAATCTAGACCCGTTCCGGCACCCTGCCGGAGGGGGAATCCCTCTCCGGTGGCCATCTTCATCATCCCGGTGCTCTCCATGACGAGGAGGGAGTAGTTCTCCCTCAGGGCTGAGGGTATGTACCAGTAGCTATGTGTTTGATCTCTCTCTCTCTCTCTCTCGTGTTCTTGAGGTGATACGATCTTGATGGATCGCGAGCTTTGCTATTATAGTTGGATCTTATGATGTTTCTTCCCCCCTCTACTCTCTTGTAATGGATTGAGTTTCCCCTTTGAAGTTATCTTATCGGATTGAGTCTTTAAAGATTTGAGAACACTTGATGTATGTCTTGCCGTGCGTATCTGTGGTGACAATGGGATACCACGTGATTCACTTGATGTATGTTTTGGTGATCAACTTGCGGGTTCCGCCCATGAACCTATGCATAGGGGTTGGCACATGTTTTCGTCGTGATTCTTCGGTAGAAACTTTGGGGCACTCTTTGAGGTTCTATGTGTTGGTTGAATAGATGAATCTTAGATTGTGTGATGCATATCGTATAATCATACCCACAGATACTTGAGGTGACATTGGAGTATCTAGGTGACATTAGGGTTTTGGTTGATTTGTGTCCTAAGCTATTATTCTAGTACGAACTCTAGGGCTGTTTGTGACACTTATAGGAATAGCCCAACGGATTGATTGGAAAGAATAACTTTGAGGTGGTTTCATACCCTACCATAATCTCTTCGTTCGTTCTCCGCTATTAGTGACTTTGGAGTGACTCTTTGTTGCATGTTGAGGGATAGTTATATGATCCAACTATGTTATTATTATTGAGGGAACTTGCACTAGTGAAAGTATGAATCCTAGGCCTTGTTTCAATGCATTGCAATACCGTTTACGCTCACTTTTATCATTAGTTACCTTGCTGTTTTTATATTTTCAGATTACAAAAACTATTATCTACCATCCATATACCACTTGTATCACCATCTCTTCGTCAAACTAGTGCACCTATACAATTTACCATTGTATTGGGTGTGTTGGGGACACAAGAGACTCTTTGTTATTTGGTTGCAGGGTTGCTTGAGAGAGATCATCTTCATCCTACGCCTCCTACGGATTGATAAACCTTAGGTCATCCACTTGAGGGAAATTTGCTACTGTCCTACAAACCTCTGCACTTGGAGGCCCAACAACGTCTACAAGAAGAAGGTTGTGTAGTAGACATCAGGGATCCATGTATAAAGAACAAAGTATGGACTTTGATTGACTTGCCCGATGATCAGCGAGCCATTGAGAATAAATGGATCTTCAAGAGGAAGACGGATGCTGATAGTAGTGCTACTATCTACCAAGCTCAAATTGTCGCAAAAAGGTTTTCGACAAGTTCAAAGTGTTGACTACGATGAGATTTTCTCACTCATATCGATGCATAAAAGTCTGTCTGAATCATTTTAGCAGTTACCGCATTTTATGAAATCTGGCAAATGGATGTCAAAACAGTTGTATATGATGCAACCAGAAGGTTTTGTCAATCCTAAAGGTACTAACAAAGTGTGCAAGCTCCAGCGAACCATTTATGGACCGGTGCAGGCCTCTCGGACTTGCGGTGAAGCCTGTATTTACAAGAAAGTGAGTGGGAGCACTACATCCTTTCTGATAAGTATATGTGAGTGACATATTGTTGATCGGAAATGATGTAGAATTTTCTAGAAAGCATAAAGGAGTGCTTGAAAGGAGTTTTTCAAAGAAATACCTCGGTGAATCTGCTTACACATTGAGCATCAAGATCTATATAGATAGATCAAGACGCTTGATAAGATTTTTCAATGAGTACATACCTTGACAAGATTTTGAAGTAGTTCAAAATGGAACAGTCAAAGAAGGAGTTCTTGCCTGTGTTGCAAGGTGTGAAGTTGAGTAAAGACTCAAAACCGACCATGGCAGAAAATAGAAAGAGAATGAAAAGTCATTCCCTACGCCTTAGTCATAGGTTATATAAAGTATGCTGAGGGAGTCCTGGATTAGGGGGTCTCCGGATAGCCGGACTATCTCCATTGGCCGGACTGTTAGACTATGAAGATAAAAGATTGAAGACTTCGTCTCGTGTCCGGATGGGACTCTACTTGGCGTGGAAGGCAAGCTAGGCAATACGGATATGGATATCTCCTCCTTTGTAACCGACCTTATATAACCCTAACCCTCTCCGGTGTCTATATAAACCGAAGGGTTTTAGTCCGTAGGACAACAACCACAACATACAATCATACCATAGGCTAGCTTCTAGGGTTTAGCCTCTCTGATCTCGTGGTAGATCTACTCTTGTACTACCCATATCATCAATATCAATCAAGCAGGACGTAGGGTTTTACCTCCATCAAGAGGGCCTGAACCTGGGTAAAACATTGTGTCCCCTGCCTCCTGTTACCATCCGGCCTAGACGCACAGTTTGGGACCCCCTACCCGAGATCCGCCGGTTTTGACACCGACATTGGTGCTTTCATTGAGAGTTCCTCTGTGTCATCGCCGTTAGGCTTGATGGCTCGTACTATCATCGATAGCGATGCGGTCCAGGGTGAGACTTTTCTCCCCGGACAGATCTTCGTATTTGGCGGCTTTGCACTGTGGGCTAATTCGCTTGGCCATCTGGAGTAGATTGAAAGCTACGCCCCTGGCCATCAGGTCAGGTTTGGAAGTTTGAACTACACGTCCGACATCCGTGGAGACTTTATCTTCGACGGATTTGAGCCATAGCCAGGCGCGCCGCACTGTCACGATGGGTATGACCTAGCTCTGCCGCTGAACAGTACCCCAGAGGCCGTGCCCGCATCAGCTCCGACCCTTAGCCCGGAGCCCACTGCGCCAATCGAGGATGGGTGGTTAGACACCGCCTCAGGGGCTGCAGTCTCAACGGCGGTCGAGCCAAACACCAGCCTAACCCTCTACACAGCCCGTGACTCCAAGGTGCCGGACTCTTTTTCGGACTCCGAACCATCCGCGCCCCTGCCAATCGAATCCGATTGGGCGCCGATCATGGAATTCACCGCCGCGGATATCTTTCAGCACTCGCCCTTTGGCGACATTCTGAATTCACTAAAGTCTCTCTCTTTGTCAGGAGAGCCTTGGCCGGACTATGGCCAACAGGATTGGGATGCGGACGACGAAGAAATTCGACGCCCACCCACCACCCACTTCGTAGCCATTGTCGATGATTTAACTGACATGCTCGACTTCGACTCCGAAGACATCGACGGTATGGACGACGATGTAGGAGACGAACATGAACCAACACCTATAGGGCACTGGAAAGCCACCTCATCATATGACATATACATGGTGGATACACCCAACGAAGGCAATGGCGACGAGATAATGGAGGATGACCCCTCCAAGAAGCAACCCAAGCGCCGACATCAGCGGCGCTGCTCTAAGTCCCGTGTAACGCCCCAAGACCGGAGCTTCAGATGCCTTCCAGGGTTTCCGGGTTTCGTTGTGTGATTGGTTTCATCTGTTGCATTCATCTTTGCATCGTGTGCATTGCATCATGTCATCATGCCATCATGTCATTTCTTTTCTTAACTCAACTAAATAAACCTATGGATCTTCGATCCATTTAAACCGAGGGAATTCACGTGGTGATTCTCTTTATAACATATCCTCCTGATATTAGGGAGCTATATTAAATATTCCAATAATTTGGATTCACCCATAAACACACTTGCAAATATCCCAATGCCGTTGTTATCTTAAGTCTTGGTCTCCAACATTGCCATATATTCTTTCATCATATTCCGGAGCTCCACCAAAAACCCGAACATTTTGGCCACACCGAACCTAGTCCCAATTCAAAACCATTTGAAGTATATTCAAATGAATTTGAATTTAATTCCTGCATCTTGCCACTTCTATTTTTCTGTGGTCATGTTTATTTTTATGAGTCTAGGAAAATTGTCCTCCTGCTCAAACTCTTTTCCCTAACCCCACTTCTTTTTCCTCTCTCTCGCTATTTTCTTTTGTTTAAAGAATAAAGAGAGGAGAGGGAGAGCCCAATCCAGCAAGCCCAGCTGACTCCTCCTCTCTTTTGGGCCGGCCTCCAAGGCTCAACCGTGCCCCGGTAACCCTAGGCCCGAGCAAGACCCCATCCCTATCGATCCCCTCCTCCTCCTTCGTCCCTTTTCCCTCGCGCCGCCAGAAGCTCCCTCGACCTCGTCTCCCCTCGATCTACCTCACGCCGCCAGGAGACAACGAGCACTGCTGTCTCGCTCGTCTCTCCTCGATCTCCCTTCCCCTCCTTCCACCTAGCGATGCCCCCGCTCCTCCCTCCTCTCGCATGGGCGCTCGCCCGACCCATGGCCAGCCTTCCTCCCAGACTCCGTCCGCTTCTCCTCACCTTGCGCCACCCTTCTCCCTCGAGTCCTCGCCATGGACCTGCTCCCAGCGTGTCAAACCCTCCAACCCTGTAGGGCTGCTCTCCTTGCGCGCCTGCAACCCCTGCTTCACTCCCGAAGGCCACCCTACGCGCGACCCTGAGGACTTGCTGCAGTCGTTCGCCGCCACAGGAGCCTCGCGCCCGGTTCCCTCGAGGTTCCGTGCCGCCGGACCTCTCCTGCACCTCCGCCGCACGCAGGGCCCCCGTGCTTTTCCCTACCGTGCTTGCCCGGCCAGATCCGGAGGTCTGCCGCTCCTTGCTGCCTGTTCAACCGTCCTGCTGCCTTCGTCAATCGTCTCCTGGAGGAAGTGACGAGGCAGCCGGCAGCGCCTGTGTCTACCCGCGATCCCCTGCTCGCATGCTTTCCTCCCGCATCACGCCCGTCCTCAAGCCCCGCCGTGAGACCCCAGTTCGAGTACGACTACCGCCGGTACCCCGAGGACACCGAGTACGACTACGTAGGATGATGCATCAAGTTCCGCGACTGTCTACATGGAAGTACCACTACCGTCGCCTAGGCCAAGATGGCGCCAAAAGTACCAAGAAGAACGGGAATGACTACCGAGGTCCCTCCAAGTTCGACCAAGATTGGCGTGTACAACTACTGTCGACTCGGATTACGCCAAGTACACCGTCGGACTTGGTTTCGTCAAGACCACCTCGAGTACGACTACACTACCGAAACATAAGTTCCTTGTACCACTATCGTCACATGAACCGAGTCTGGCATGTCCGAAGACCCCAAGTACCATTCGGATGCGCCAAGTTCGACTACATGGACCGCCAAGTTCCTCCACCGATGACTCGAACTGCTACAAAACGTGAACCACGATCGTCGACCCACAAGACCCCGTGGACGTCAAGTTCCAGGTCGCGACCCCGAACAACTACGAAACGAGAACAACTACTTCGACTACCGTCGCGGAATGTCTACTTCCCCTACACCGCATCAAACTCGAACCCCTCCGATAACGCACGCTTCGAAGGTATAACCGCCGGAACGACGTCCGTGAATGAATGCATGTGTGATGTATGAGTTGCTCGTGCTTGCTCCGTGCTTGAATTGTCGATGCACGTTGCCCCTCTTTTGCCTTGTCACCATCGTCGACTCATGGGACACCCGGTATCCGAGAGTGCCCCACCATCTTTTGCATGCATCCACACACTTCTCCTTTGCATCGGTATCTTAATCGAGTTACCAGAACCGGGACGTTGCCGTGGCACCGTTTTCGGTATCGTTGCCGTGGCACCCCTTTCTTTCCGCCACGATGACAAATGCCTCATATCTTATCATGTCAACTTTTTCATAAATTTTGCATATAAACTTGCAATGTCATCCGCATCATGATAACAACATCAAGAATGTTTAAAATTGTTGTTTACATTAAATTACTAATGCATATGGGGATTTACCGGATGCGTTGTTTGTTATATCCGGCCCCATTTAAATTGTTTAGATAGTATAGTTTTGTTATGCTTCACCATCTTGCCATGTTTAACTACATTTAATATTGCTGGGTTCATAACCGAGAGAGAACTAAATAATTGATGTGGTGTTCCTCAATATGCAACTCATTGCATATTGAGCTCCACTTAATTTGTAGGATTGCTTGTGCACTTTGACATGCCATGCTTCATTAAACCGAACATGCATCATACTTGGTTGTGCATCATGCCATGTTATGCTTGGTTGTTTACTATGTTGTTTGCTTCTTTCCGGTGTTGTTTCTTCGGGCTAGTTCCGATAACGTCACGTTTGTGAGGAACCGTTCGACTACGTCCGTTTGTCTTCTTCATGGACTCGTTCTTCTTCCTCTTAGGATCTCAGGCAAGATGACCATACCCTCGAAATCACTTCTATCTTTGCTTGCTAGTTGCTCGCTCTTTTGCTATGCCTATGCTGTGATACCTACCACTTGCTTGTCATGCCTCCCATATTGTTGAACCAAGCCTCTAACCCACCTTATCATAGCAAACCGTTGTTTGGCTATGTTACCGCTTTGCTCAGCCCCTCTTATAGCGTTGTTAGTTGTAGGTGAAATTTGAAGTTTGTTCCTTGTTGGAACAAGGAGATGTTGTTCCTTGTTGGAACATGGAGATGTTGTTCCTTGTTGGAACATGTTTACTTGTTGGGATATCACAATATCTCTTATTCAATTAATGCATCTATATACTTGGTAAAGGGTGGAAGGCTCGGCCTTATGCCTGGTGTTTTGTTCCACTCTTGCCGCCCTAGTTTCCGTCATATCGGTGTTATGTTCCCAGATTTTGCGTTCCTTACGCGGTTGGGTTATAATGGGAACCCCTTGACAGTTCGCCTTGAATAAAACTCCTCCAGCAAGGCCCAACCTTGGTTTTACCATTTGCCACCTAGCCTTTTCTTTCCCTTGGGTTCTGCAGACTCAAGGGTCATCTTTATTTAAACCCCCGGGCCAGTGCTCCTTTGAGTGTTGGTCCAACCTGTCAGCCGTCGGTGGCCACCAGGGGCAACTCTGGGTGGCCTACTGGAAGTTTGGACAATCCGGTGTGCCCTGAGAACGAGATATGTGCAGCTCCTATCAGGATTTGTCGGCACATCCGGGTGGCTTTGCTGGTCTTGTTTTACCATTGTCGAAATGTCTTGTAACCGGGATTTCGAGTCTGATCGGGTCTTCCCGCTAGAAGGAATATCCTTCGTTGACCTTGAGAGCTTGTCATGGGCTAAGTTGGGACACCCCTGCAGGGATTTGAAATTTCGAAAGCCGTGCCCGTGGTTATGGGCAGATGGGATTTTGTTAATGTTCGATTGTAGAAAACCTGAAGTTGACCTTAATTAAAATACATCAACCGCGTGTGTAACCGTGATGGTCTCTTTCCGACGGAGTCCGGGAAGTGAACACGGTGTTGGAGTTATGCTTGACGTAGGTTGTTCTAGGATCACTTCTTGATCATAGTTGTTCGACCGTGCTTTTGCCTTCTCTTCTCTCTCTCATTTGCGTATGTTAGCCACCATAAATGCTAGTCTCTTGCTGCAACTCCACCTTATACCTTTTACCCTTCCTATAAGCTTAAATAGTCTTGATCGCGAGGGTGCGAGATTGCTGAGTCCCCGTGGCTCACAGATACTTCCAAAACCAGCTTGCAGGTGCCGATGAGTTCGTGCAGATGACTCAACCAAGCTCAAGGAGGAGCTCGATGAAGATCTTGTCCTTTGTGTTGTTTCGTTCTAGTGGATCAGTAGTGGAGCCCAGTTGGGGTCGATCGGGGGACCTTGTCGCTTTTGGGGTTCTTCTTTTATTTTGGTTCCGTAGTCGGACCTTGATTGTATCTGGTTGATGTAATGCTTTATTCATGTAATTGTGTGAAGTGGCGATTGTAAGCCAACTATGTATTCTTTTCCCTTATTGTATTACATGGGTTGTTTGCGAAGATTACCTCACTTACGACATTGCTTTCAATGCGGTTATGCCTCTAAGTCGTGCCTCGACACGTGGGAGATATAGCCGCATCGAGGGTGTCACAAGTTGGTAATCAGAGCCTTCCCTGACCTTAGGAGCCCCCTGCTTGATCGAATTAGCTGACGTTGTTGAGTCTAGAAAAAAAGTTTTGAGTCATTTAGGAATTATATATCGGAGAGTTTAGGAATTCTTTTTACTCCCCAATTCCTTCATCGCTCTGGTAAGGCATCCTGACGTAGAGTTTTAACTCTTCTCTTCTCAAATTTCACTAAATTTTTTTTAGGATCACGCGGGTATCTTGGAATCGTTCCGATGGTTTTGTGACGAGAACATTGTTCTTGGTGCCTCCTGACATTTAGGGGTTGTGGCAGTGTCCCGGGGAGTTGAGCTCCGAGGTGTTGTCGTCACAATTTTATCGTTGCAGTTCTGGAATACTTGAGTTTAGTTTCGCCGACATCAAAAATCTCTTTTATGCAGTTGTTGGTGAGATTACCTCGACGCCACCCAGTACTGGGGCGGGAGTTCGGGAGTATTGCCATAACTCGTATAACGGATGCTTTTCGAAGGTTGAGGTAGACGATTTCCGAAGGTTTCTTGTTTATGTGTTGAAGGATGGATACAGCTGGATGTAGGATTTGCTAGTTTTGGGTGAGATATTATGCTTCCCCTGTATCCCGAACACCTGATTGCATAACCGGGAAAATTTCGGGAGTTCATAAGTGGGAATTCAAGTAGCTCCTAGGATATCTTTCCAACAGATGTATGATATGAAATTGGGGTTCGACGTCTAGTGGTCCGCCTATTCATGGTTGGTTTTACAGTGGTCTCGTTGTGTCTTAAAGAGTCCTTGGCTATGCCGACTCGGGGACGCTTCGTATGTCATGTGCACTGCCTTGTACATGATGGTACTGTACGATCGAGCCCGTGTAGGCCCCACCAAGAAAACTTCGGGCGAAATCTCTATCATATGTTTGTTTCGGCTTATTCTGCAAGCCAATCCTTTGTTTTGTTTTGAGTTGTGGTATTCGAGTTGCTTCGAAGTCAAATGTTGATTCCATACTTTCCCCAAATGGTGTTGTCATACTCCGATGTGAATACCAATCCTTCTTGATAATTGAGATTGTCATGTCAATCCTTATCAATCGGTGTGTCTCTCATCAAGTGGATCTGATCATTTCAATATCAGCAAGATCAATTATCAGTTCTTCTCAACAGTGTTTGTTCCATTCGTCCCAAGCTGCCTTTGCTTTTCCCGCCCTCCCACCCTTTTTCTTCAAGGAATCCGATGTATTAATCAAGTATCTTTTTATTCTTGTGTAGTCTCTCCATCCTTTTCCGTCAATATTCTTATCCGGTGATTCTCAAGAAGATTTTAACGAAGCCTCAAGTTCATCATTATTCGTTCTTTTTCTTCCCCGGTGGATTCAAATCAAGCTTTGGTGTTGATCATATCCTTTTTCCTTGTTTCAATTACCTTCTCATGCCGGTGCGCCTCTTAATCATTTCCCGCTGGATGTTCATTGTTCCGGAGTGCTAAAGATATCTCAGAAGGCTCGTATTCTCATTCAAGATCCGTTCAACCTATTTTCGAGGGTGTTATCTCATTCAAACCATTTAATTCAACCGGTGAATTCACCTTTTCAAGTAATCGTTCTACGGTGTTTCTTTTGAGTGGGCCCTAACCCACAGATCTTTTTCCAGGGTCTTACCTGACTCTTCTTATTTTCCCGGAGGTATTCTCAAATTCCTTTCGAAGTTTGACGTAAGAATGATTTATCATCAGTCAAATGTCTTCTCCAAGATCTGTCAAAATCTTTTCATCGTTGGCTCAACCTCTCCTCTTTTAATCATTCCGGAGTGTGTCAACATTTATTGTTGGTATTTCTCGTCGCCATTCTCAGGTTTTGAAGACCGAAGAAGATTTTTCCTTCATATCTTATCCGTTCTCTCAAGATTCGTGATTCTAGCTTGCTGCCATCTTCTCATAATTGTTTTGATTGTGAGAATTCTTTTCACCCATCCAGAGTAATTCAAGATTCTTCTCAGTTTGATTATCCAGAACCCATCATCTCAGGATTATTCATTCCAGCTTTCAGCTCCCATTATCCAAATCTTATCGGTGCTTCGTTGAAGTGATCTCTAATCAGTTCGTGATCCCTTCGTTCTCATGTATCTAGTTTCTCTCGAGAATCTTCGTTCATTTGCAAATTCTTCCCGGTGATTCGTTATCTTTTATTCGTTCTTTTTCAATTCTTATGGTGGTTCGTTCAAGATTCTTCTTCCTTCATTTATCATATCAATTTATTCGTTGTTTCAATTCTTACGGTGGTTCGTTGAAGACCTTCCCAAGTTTGCGCTATATCTCGCTTAATCCTTTCTACGAGAATAAGTAGTATGCCAATTCCATTGCTTGTCATCAATTTGAATTGGTGAAGGATAAGCATAATGTAATTATTATTCTTGTTTCTTCCAAGTGATTCAATTCCTTATTCCGGAGGTTCATTGAAAAATTCTTGGTTTCTTTTGCTCATCTTTCTTTTACGGGGTACCAAGTTTCCACTTTGTCTTGTCGCAAAGCTCCATTTAAATCATTGCAAGGCTTCACCTTGTGTTTTTCAACTTCTTTTTTTTCTCGTTATCCTTTTGTTATCGGAGTTCTTCATGAAGGTTCTACATGATGGTTCATCAAGGATTTAATTCCTTCTCCAAGTTTTTCATCAACATTCTTTTCTAAGGAGCTCAAGTATTCTTCTTCGTGCAGTCCGGAGTGCAATTCTTTTACCATATTATTGGAGGTGGTATTATGTCATTCTTGATAATTTGAGTTCATGGCTCATGATTCACATGTTGTTAAGAATGGGGTATTTTAAATCCATCAACCTCTTCATTGGAGTTATCTTGGGTTATATTCCACCTAAAGCCTTCCCTAAGGATTGTTGCTAATTATGGTGCTTATAAGTGACCCAAGTTCTTCATCTATCCTTCCGGTGAAATATTTTCTCCTCTCCTTGGTCATATCAATCCAATCAAATCTTTTCCGTGAGTGGGAAGTTGTCACCTCATAATGTTGAGATGCCTTCTATAAGCCCACTTCAAGCTTGTCCTTCCGTTGTTGGTTTTCCAACAATTCCGTTCGACCCTTCTCCTAAAAGATGCCTTGTCAAGCTCTTTTGTGGCAGAAGTTGGCTTTTCTTCTCCATTATCCTATTTCAATTATCTATCTTCTATTCTTTTGTTCCGGAGGCATTGTCATGTTGCTCTTTTCAACCCATCATCTCGTTTTGTCAAACATCATGTTCTTTTCATGCCTATCCATTTAACCGGAGTGTTGTGCCCTTTTTCTCAAGTTCTTTTCGCCTTATCAAGCCTTGCATCTCTTTTCAACCGGAGTGCTGTCTGAGATCTTTCTTACCCCTTGCTCCATTCATTCAATAGTTCCGGAGACAGTGTGTTGTGATTTCTTCAAGTATCTTCTCATCTTATCAAGTTCTTATTCAATTCCTTTTCTTTTCAATCGGAGTGCTGTCCGAATTTGTTCTTCCTTGTTCCTCTTTCCTAACGGAGTGCTTGCAACTTCGTTCATCTCCATTGTATTCTTTTCTCGAGATGGCTTAACCTTTTCAAGGTTCTTTGGTTTCACTCGTTTGTCAAAGAAGCAACTTAGTCTTACCTCTTCTCTTTCTCTTCCGTTTTCCCTCCGGTGCCATTCTAGATCTCGGGACGAGATCCTCTCGTAGTGGTGGAGTGTTGTAACGCCCCAAGACCGGAGCTTCAGATGCCTTCCAGGGTTTCCGGTTTTCGTTGTGTGATTGGTTTTGTCTGTTGCATTCATCTTTGCATCGTGTGCATTGCATCATGTCATCATGCCATCATGTCATTTCTTTTCTTAACTCAACTAAATAGACCGTATGGATCTTCGATCCATTTAAACCGAGGGAATTCACGTGGTGATTCTCTTTATAACATATCCTCCCGATATTAGGGAGCTATATTAAATATTCCAATAATTTGGATTCACCCATAAACACACTTGCAAATATCCCAATGCCGTTGTTATCTTAAGTCTTGGTCTCCAACATTGCCATATATTCTTTCATCATATTCCGGAGCTCCACCAAAAACCCGAACATTTTGGCCACACCGAACCTAGTCCCAATTCAAAACCATTTGAAGTATATTCAAATGAATTTGAATTTAATTCCTGCATCTTGCCACTTCTATTTTTCTGTGGTCATGTTTATTTTTATGAGTCTAGGAAAATTGTCCTCCTGCTCAAACTCTTTTCCCTAACCCCCCTTCTTTTTCCTCTCTCTCGCTATTTTCTTTTCGTTTAAAGAATAAAGAGAGGAGAGGGAGAGCCCAATCCGGCAAGCCCAGCTGACTCCTCCTCTCTTTTGGGCCGGCCTCCAAGGCCCAACCGCGCCCCGGTAACCCTAGGCCCGAGCGAGACCCCATCCCTATCGATCCCCTCCTCCTCCTTCGTCCCTTTTCCCTCGTGCAGCCAGAAGCTCCCTCGACCTCGTCTCCCCTCACGCCGCCAGGAGACAGCGAGCGCTGTTGTCTCGCTCGTCTCTCCTCGATCTCCCTTCCCCTCCTTCCACCTAGCGATGCCCCCGCTCCTCCCTCCTCTCGCATGGGCGCTCGCCCGACCCATGGCCAGCCTTCCTGCTGGACTCCGTCCGCTTCTCCTCACCTTGCGCCACCCCTCTCCCTCGAGTCCTCGCCATGGACCTGCTCCCAGCGCGTCGAACCCTCCAACCCTGTAGGGCTCCTCTCCTTGCACGCCTGCAACCCCTGCCTCACTCCCGAAGGCCACCCTATGTGTGACCCTGACGACTTGCTGCAGTCGTTCGCCGCCACAGGAGCCCCGCGCCCGGTTCCCTCGAGGTCCCGTGCCGCCGGACCTCTCCTGCACCTCCGCCGCACGCAGGGCCCCCGTGATTTTCCCTAGTGTGCTCGCCCGGCCAGATCTGGAGGTCTGCCGCTCCTTGCTGCCCATTCAACCGTCCCGCTGCCTTCGTCGATCGTCTCCTGGAGGAAGTGACGAGGCAGCCGGTAGCGCCTGTGTCTACCCGCGATCCCCTGCTCGCATGCTTTCCTCCCGCATCACGCCCGTCCTCAAGCCCCGCCGCGAGACCCCGGTTCGAGTACGACTACCGCCGATACCCCGAGGACACCGAGTACGACTACGTAGGATGATGCATCAAGTTTCGCGGCTGTCTACATGGAAGTACCACTACCGTCGCCTAGGCCAAGATGGCGCCAAAAGTAGCAAGACGAATGGGAACGACTACCGAGGTCCCTCCAAGTTCGACCAAGATTGGCGTGTACAACTACTGTCGACTCGGATTACGCCAAGTACACTGTCGGACTTGGTTTCGTCAAGACCACCTCGAGTACGACTACACGACCGGAACACAAGTTCCTTGTACCACTATCGTCACAAGAACTGAGTCCGGCATGTCCGAAGACCCCAAGTACCGTTCGGATGCGCCAAGTTCGACTACATGGACCGCCAAGTTCCTCCACCGATGACTCGAACTGCTACAGAACGTGAACCACGATCGTCGAGCCGCAAGACCCCGTGGACGTCAAGTTCCAGGTCGCGACCCCGAACAACTACGAAACGAGAACAACTACTTCGACTACCTTCGCGGAACGTCTACTTCCCCTACACTGCATCAAACTCGAACCCCTCCGATAACGCACGCTTCGAAGGTATAACCGCCGGAACGACGTCCGTGAACGAATGCATGTGTGATGTATGAGTTGCTCGTTCTTGCTCCGTGCTCGAATTGTCGGTGCACGTTGCCCCTCTTTTGCCTTGTCACCATTGTCGACTCATGGGACACCCGGTATCCGGGAGTGCCCAACCATCTTTTGCACGCATCAGCACACTTCTCCTTTGCATCGGTATCTTAATCGAGTTACCAGAACCGGGACGTTGCCGTGGCACCGTTTTTGGTATCGTTGCCGTGGCACCCCTTTCTTTCCGCCACGATGACAAATGCCTCATGATAAATTTTGCATATAAACTTGCAATGTCATCCGCATCATGATAACAACATCAAGAATGTTTAAAATTGTTGTTTACATTAAATTACTAATGCATATGGGGATTTACCGGATGCGTTGTTTGTTATATCCGGCCCCATTTAAATTGTTTAGATAGTATACTTTTGTTATGCTTCACCATCTTGCCATGTTTAACTACATTTAATATTGCTGGGTTCATAACCGAGAGAGAACTAAATAATTGATGTGGTGTTCCTCAATATGCAACTCATTGCATATTGAGCTCCACTTAATTTGTAGGATTGCTTGTGCACTTTGACATGCCATGCTTCATTAAACCGGACATGCATCATACTTGGTTGTGCATCATGCCATGTTATGCTTGGTTGTTTACTATGTTGTTTGCTTCTTTCCGGTGTTGTTTCTTCGGGCTAGTTCCGATAACGTCGCGTTTGTGAGGAACCGTTCGACTACGTCCGTTTGTCTTCTTCATGGACTCGTTCTTCTTCCTTGCGGGATCTCAGGCAAGATGACCATAACCTCGAAATAACTTCTATCTTTGCTTGCTAGTAGCTCGCTCTTTTGCTATGCCTATGCTGCAATATCTACCACTTGCTTGTCATGCCTCCCATATTGTTGAACCAAGCCTCTAACCCACCTTATCCTAGCAAACCGTTGTTTGGCTATGTTACCGCTTTGCTCAGCCCCTCTTATAGCATTGTTAGTTGCAGGTGAAGTTTGAAGTTTGTTCCTTGTTGGAACATGAAGATGTTGTCCCTTGTTGGAACATGTTTACTTGTTGGGATATCACAATATCTCTTATTCAATTAATGCATCTATATACTTGGTAAAGGGTGGAAGGCTCGGCCTTTTGCCTGGTGTTCTGTTCCACTCTTGCCGCCCTAGTTTCCGTCATATCGGTGTTATGTTCCCGGATTTTGCGTTCCTTACGCGGTTGGGTTATAATGGGAACCCCTTGACAGTTCGCCTTGAATAAAACTCCTCCAGCAAGGCCCAACCTTGGTTTTACCATTTGCCACCTAGCCTTTTCTTTCCCTTGGGTTCTGCAGACTCAAGGGTCATCTTTATTTAAACCCCCGGGCCAGTGCTCCTCTGAGTGTTGGTCCAACCTGTCAGCCGCCGGTGGCCACCAGGGGTAACTCTGGGCTGGCCTACCGGAAGTTTGGACAATCCGGTGTGCCCTGAGAACGAGATATGTGCATCTCCTATCAGGATTTGTCGGCACATCCGGGTGGCTTTGCTGGTCTTGTTTTACCATTGTCGAAATGTCTTGTAACCGGGATTCCGAGTCTGATCGGGTCTTCCCGCTAGAAGGAATATCCTTCGTTGACCGTGAGAGCTTGTCATGGGCTAAGTTGGGACACCCCTGCAGGGATTTGAACTTTCGAAAGCCATGCCCGCGGTTATGGGCAGATGGGATTTTGTTAATGTCCGATTGTAGAAAACCTGAAGTTGACCTTAATTAAAATACATCAATCGCGTGTGTAACCGTGATGGTCTCTTTCCGACAGAGTCCGGGAAGTGAACACGGTGTTGGAGTTATGCTTGACGTAGGTTGTTCTAGGATCACTTCTTGATCATAGTTGTTCGACTGTGCTTTTGCCTTCTCTTCTCGCTCTCATTTGCGTATGTTAGCCACCATAAATGCTAGTCGCTTGCTGCAGCTCCACCTTATACCTTTTACCCTTCCTATAAGCTTAAATAGTCTTGATCGCGAGGGTGTGAGATTGCTGAGTCCCCGTGGCTCATAGATACTTCCAAAACCAGCTTGCAGGTGCCGATGAGTTCGTGCAGATGACTCAACCAAGCTCAAGGAGGATCTCGATGAAGATCTTGTCCTTTGTGTTGTTTCGTTCTAGTGGATCAGTAGTGGAGCCCAGTTGGGGTCGATCGGGGGACCTTGTCGCTTTTGGGGTTCTTCTTTTATTTTGGTTCCGTAGTCGGACCTTGATTGTATCTGGTTGATGTAATGCTTTATTCATGTAATTGTGTGAAGTGGCGATTGTAAGCCAACTATGTATTCTTTTCCCTTATTGTATTACATGGGTTGTTTGCGAAGATTACCTCACTTACGACATTGCTTTCAATGCGGTTATGCCTCTAAGTCGTGCTTCGACACGTGGGAGATATAGCCGCATCGAGGGTGTTACATCCTACCAAAGCAAAAGTGGTGATACCGGCACAGGAGATAATAACACTCCGGATAGTGCTGAAGACAACAACAATCCCCTCCAGCAAGATTTTGAGCAGGAGGATGAAGGAGCCAACTCTCCTGAGAGAGCGGCAAACAGAGAGGAGGAGGATGACAATTGCATCCCGCCCTCCGAAGATGAGGCAAGCCTCGGCGATGATGAATTTGCCGTACCAGAGGATCCCGTCGAACAAGAGCGCTTCAAGCGCCGGCTTACGGCCACGGCAAATAGCCTGAAGAAAATGCAGCAGCAGCTTCAAGCTGATCAAGATCTGCTAGCTGACAGATGGACTGAAGTCCTCGCGGCCGAGGAATATAAACTCGAGCGCCCCTCCAAGAATTACCCAAAGTGCAGGTTACTACCCCGACTGGAGGAAGAAGCGTATGATACGGCTGATCGGCCACCTCGTGGCTGCGATAGAGAGGCATTCCAGCCAAAAGCTCAGCCTCCACCCCGACGCCATTCAAATAAAAAGGCATGGGGAGATACGCCAGACCTATGAGGCATATTGGAGGACAAAGCAAAGCATGCAAGATCGATCTACGGATCACGATGGCGCACCACTCTGCGAGACGATAAACGTCACGCCAGATACAGTAAAAGCAAATCCAGCCGGGCCGAACATAGCGGGCAGGACCCATTCGAGCTGCGTCGCGATATAGCCCAATACAGAGGCACCGCACACCCCTTATGCTTCACAGACGATGTAATGGAACATGAATTCCCAGAAGGTTTCAAACCTGTAAATATTGAATCATACGACGGCACAACAGATCCCGCAGTATGGATTGAGGATTTCCTCCTCCACATCCACATGGCCCGCGGTGATGACTTACACGCTATCAAATACCTCCCACTAAAGCTCAAAGGACCAGCACGGCATTAGCTTAACAGCTTGCCAATGGACTCCATTAGCTGTTGGGAAGATCTGGAAGCCGCATTCATCGACAACTTTCAGGGCACTTATGTGCGACCACCAGACACCGATGACTTGAGCCACATAATTCAGCAGCCAGAAGAGTCGGCCAGGAAATTCTGGACTCGGTTCCTTACAAAGAAAAATCAAGTCGTCGACTGTCCGGATGCGGAGGCCTTAGCGGCTTTCAAACACAACATCTGAGATGAGTGGCTAGCCCGGCACCTTGGTCAGGAAAAGCCGAAATCTATGGCAGCTCTCACGACGCTCATGACCCGCTTTTGTGCGGGAGAAGATAGCTGGCTGGCTCGCAGTAATAACATATCAAAGAACCATGGTACCTCAGATACCAAGGATGGCAATAGCAGGTCACGTCGCAACAAACATAAGCGCCGCATTAACAGCGAAAATACTGAGGATACGACAGTCAATGCCGAATTCAAAGGCTCTAAACCCGGTCAACGAAAAAAGCCATTCAAACAAAGTACGCCGGGTCCGTCCAGCTTGGACCGTATACTCGATCGCTCGTGTCAAATACACGGCACCCTAGACTAGCTAGCCAATCACACCAACAGGGATTGTTGGGTGTTCAAGTAGGCCGGCAAGTTAATTGCCGAAAACAAGGACAAGGGGCCGCATAGCGATGACGAGGAGGAGCCCCGGCAGCCACACACTGGAGGACAGAAGAGGTTTCCCCCGCAAGTGCGGACGGTGAACATGATATAAGCAACCCACATCCCCAAGAGGGAGCGGAAGCGTGCGCTCAGGGACGTATATGCGTTGGAGCCAGTCGCCCCAAAGTTCAACCCTTGGTCCTCCTGCCCGATCACCTTTGATCGCAGGGACCACCCCACTAGTATCCGTCATGGCGGATTCTCCGCACTGGTCCTAGACCCAATCATTGATGGATTTCACCTCACTCAAGTCCTTATGGATGGCGGCAGCAGCCTGAACCTGCTTTATCAGGACACAGTGCGCAAAATGGGTATAGACCCCTCAAGGATCAAACCCACAAAAACGACCTTTAAGGGCGTCATTCCAGGTGTAGAGGCCCATTGCACAGGCTCAATTACACTGGAAGTGGTCTTCGGATCCCTGGATAACTTCCGAAGCGAAGAGTTAATCTTCGATATAGTCCCGTTCCACAGTGGTTATCGCGCGCTGCTCGGGCGAACCACATTTGCCAGATTCAATGTGGTACCGCATTATGCATACCTCAAGCTCAAGATGCCAGGACCTTGCAGAGTTATTACAGTTAATGGAAACACAGAGCGCTCTCTCCGAACAGAGGAGCACACCGCAGCCCTCGCAGCAGAAACGCAAAGCAGCCTTTCAAGGCAATCAACCAGTTTGGCGCTTCACAGCCCGGACACCTTCAAGCGCGCTCGGGGCAATCGGCAAATAGACCGCTTGGCACGATCTGAGCTCGCGTAGCAATACGGCGGCCACCCCAATCCTAGACCAGTGGCGAAACTCGTGCCGCGCGTACATAATTACACATTAAAAATACCATGGGCACAGGTGGGGAGGGGGGCACAACTGCGGCACGCCCCAAGACGTGGCCTAAACCGCACTAGGGGCTTCCCGTTTGGTTATTTTTCTTTTTTCTTCCAGGACCTTAATCTCTGGAAACACTGTCCGGCAGCACTATTTCCGAACACATGATGCAACAACCAAGGAGGCAGACAACTACGTTATACCACGGAATTCCCAGGTTGATTATAGTAATGAGTGAAATATTCAATTTACTATCATTCCTCAGCTTGCCCTTGGAAGGGACATAGTCCTACTCTTTGCTTATCGCACTAATAGTATCACTCTGCTTTAATGCAATTTTTTAATAAATAATGCATGACATTACGACTATTATTGCATTCTTGTTATATATATATATCTATGTGTTCATTAATGATGCCTTGGAACCGTACACTATGGTACGACCAATACACCAGGGGCTTACGTACCCCACAATGCGGTGTGAAAAGTCCGAACACTTTCACAAGTGCGGCACCCCGAACTTATAGCATCATATGCATCAGCTCCGAATCATGTCTTTGGTCAAATGTTGGGTTTGCCCGGCTCCTATGTTTTGGTACCTTACGTTCCACTCTATCGGCTAAGGTAGCGCTAGGAGAACTACTGCGATTGTGCCCCGGTTCTGCTGGGTTCAGCACCTCAGTAGAGAAAGCTAAAACTGACTGTCATGATAAGGCGAGAGACTGGTCGCTGTTCGGCGAGGTTTTCAAGTCCCTAAAGACTTATGCCGCTTAGAGCGAGGGGCCGGCCCTGTCCGGCTTAAAGGCGTGTATCGCGCCCCGAATTATGCCTTCTGAATACCAGGGGCTTCACCGAAATTTAAAATTATAGAATTCTATGGCTAAGTGAGAGTGATAAAGCATTATTAGTCCGGTTGCCTTGTTCGCTGTGCTGAGCACCTCCCTCGAAGGACCCAAACATGGGAACAAGAGTGCTCAGGTTTATCCCAAACACCCCAGCACTCGTGGCATGGGGGCAGAAGCCGAGGACTAGCCATCTCTCAGATTGGATAAACAGCCAAATAGAAGGTAATATTTTAAATTCCAACAAGCGTTGCATAGCGCATATGAAACAAGTTTTCATACATACAGGATAAAACGAGCAAGTCTCATTCAAATATTACATCTTTTTAACACTCGTCCGCTATGAGATGGGCACCCAGCAGAACACCCTCATAATACATCTTGGGGTGGCGGTGCTCCTTGCCCTCCGGTGGCCCCTCCTTGATCAGCTTCACGGCGTCCAGCTTGACCCACTGCAATTTCACACGGGCGAAAGCCTGGCGTGCACCTTCAATGCAGAAAGATCGCTTGACGACCTCCAGCCGCGGGCAGGCATCTACAAGCCGCCTCACCAGGCCGAAGAAGCCGTTCGGAAGGGCGTCGCTAGGCCACAACCGGACTATAAAGCTCTTCATAGCCTGATCCGCCGCCTTACGTAGCTCGACCATCTGCTTCAGCTGGTCGCTCATTGGCACCGGATGTTCGGCCTCAGCATACTGAGACCAGAAAAGCTTCTCCATCGAGCTTCCGTCCTCAGCCTGGTAAAATTGTGCGGCATCGGACACACTGCGGGGAAAACCTGCGAATGCTCCTGAAGAGCTCTGGATCCGAGTAAGTAATCAGTAATTTACTTTTACATGCTTGCTTTGCATATAGAAAGCCTTACCCGCCGCTATCTTCTTCATCGCGTGGATCTCTTGGAGGGCCTTTTGGGCTTCAGCCTTGGCACTTTTTACACTCTTGAGGGCCGCGGCAAGCTCAGACTCCCGCGTGTTTGAGTCAAGCTCCAACGCCTCGTGCTTCGCCACGAGAGCCTGGAGCTCTTGCTGCACCTCGCCCACCCGAGCCTCGTCCTTCTCTCGCTCGGTGCGCTCCTTGGCCGCTTTATCTTCGGCCTTGGTTAGCGCTTGCTTCAGGGTCGCCACCTCGGTCGTGGCCCCTGGCAAACATACGATGATCCTGTCATTTTGCAATCGCCTCCTCTTTTATATATACATATCTATAGACAGGGTATTACTTACCCTTGTTCTCCTCGAGCTGCCTCTTGGCAAGGCCGAGCTCTTTCCTGGACCCCTCGAGGTCCTGCTTCAGTATGGCGACCTCCGCAGTTAGTGCGGCGGACGCCAGCAGTGAAGCCTGCATATGCATATTGACACACTTATATTAGACTCCTGTGATATTATTTGATCCACTAATACATTTTAAAACACTTACCTCGAAGCCTGTTAGAAGGCTGGCACAGGCTTCAGTCAATCCGCTCTTGGCGGACTGAACCTTTTGGATCACCGCACTCATGATAGTGCGGTGCTCCTTGTCGATGGAAGCGCGGCGAAGCGCTTCCAGCAGATTGTCCGGCGCCTCTGGATGGACAGAGGTCACCGGCACAGGCGTCTTGCCCCTCTTAGAAGGAGGCCGCCTGTCCGAGCCTGGAGCCGCTGGACGTTCCGGCGCAGTGTTCGGCTGAGGGCCGAACTCAGAGCTCTTAGGGGCCCCATCCCCTCGGCTCCCGGAGTCCGGAAGGTCGCCTTGAGGCGCCTCCGGGACTGTCTCCCCTCGATCCGGTGCCTCTTGAAACAACACCTCGGCGTCGTCGGCAGGATGAGGGGAGGTGGCGGTCGGGACTGGATCGCTATCCATGTCCGACAAGCCCAAGGAGCCGTCCGACGATACATCGATACTGGCTCGTGGCAGCCTGGATAATTGTGTTCGGCGTTAGGGAAAGCAGTGCGACAAAGGAATCCTATGGGTTACTCTGGTATTCGAATACTTATGATCTCCCCGGGGGCTTGGCCCTGGGCAACCACTCGTCTTCGCTTTCGTCGGCGGCGGTGGAGCTGTCCGGAAGGAGAGTCCTTCCCTTCTTGGACCCTTCAGCCCCCCAATTGGGGCGGCCTTCTTTTTCCTATCTCTCCCAGTCGGTGGGGGAGCATCTTCTTCTTCTTCTTCCTCGTCTTTGGGGGAAGAGTGCGCCGCAGAGTCATCGGACGATGAGTCCAACGACGCCTGGCGTCGGGAACTCTTTCGGGTTCCCTTGGCCTTCTTGGTCTTCTCCGGCACCGTATAAGGGGCCGGAGTCAACATCTTCGCCAGAAGAGCGTCTATGGGGCCTTCGGGCAAAGGAGCCGGACAGTCGAACTGTCCGGCCATCTTCTGCCAGTCCTGTCAAAGGTACGGGAGTTTAGATCCCGCATAGAGTCAATCTATAAAAAAATAAGTATCCTGTGAAAGGTAAAGCAGCTTACTGCACTAGCTTGGCGCTTCGCGCTGAATCCGTGATCCTTAGTAATAGGAGGGGGGACCTCGACACTTTTGAACAGCACCCTCCAGGCATCTTCATGAGTCGTGTCGAAGAGCCTGTTCAGAGTTCGATGCTGCGCCGGGTCGAACTCCCACAAGTTGAACTCCCGTTTTTGGCATGGGAGTATCCGGCGGATGAGCATAACTTGGACTATGTTGACAAGCTTGAGCTTCTTGTTCACCATGTTTTGAATACATGTTTGGAGTCCGGTTAGCTCTTCTGAACTACCCCAGGATAGACCCTTCTCTTTCCAGGAGGTGAGCCGCGTGGGGATGCCAGATTGGAACTCGGGGGCCGCTGCCCATACAGGGTCGCGTGGCTCGATGATGTAGAACCACCCCGATTGCCACCCCTTTATGGTTTCCACAAAGCAGCCCTGGAGCCATGTTATGTTGGGCATCTTGCCCACCATGGCACCTCCGCACTCTGCCTGGCGGCCGCCCACCACCTTCGGCTTGACATTGAAGGTCTTCAGCCATAAGCCGAAGTGGGGCTTGATGCGGAGGAAGGCCTCGCACACGACAATAAACGCCGAGATGTTGAGGATGAAGTTCGGGGACAGATCGTGGAAATCCAGGACGTAATAGAACATGAGCCCCTGGACGAATGGATGGGGAGGGAATCCCAGTCCGCGGAGGAAATGGGTGAGGAATACTACCCTCTCATGGGGCCTGGGGGTGGGGATGAGCTGCCCCTCATCTGGGAGCCGGTGCGCGATGTCGTCGGGTAGGTATCCGGCTCTCCTCAGTTTCTTGATGTCTCCCTGCGTGACGGAGGAGACCATCCACCTGCCTCCCGCTCCGGACATGGTTGGAGAAGGTTGAGGTGGGAAGTGTGGACTTGGGCGCTAGAGCTCGAGTGTGCGAAAACGGATGAGCAAAGGAGGAAGAGGGCGTGGATAGAAAGGTGAATCTTATCCCTTTATATGGGCGAACGGAGCTAAGCGTCCCCACTTGCCTTGTAAAACTCGCTTATCCCCCAAGCGCCGCAATTGATGGCGCGGTTGGGTTACCCACGCCCGTATTAATGAGAATCCCGTAATAAGGGGACACGATCTCTGCTTTGACAAGACGTGTCGAAAAACTGCCTCGCGTCATGTGCTGGGCCGGTTAAAGGGAACGGTTCGAATAATCACTGGGCCATGGCATGACGTCATACTGTTAAGACAAGTCAGCAAATTATATCTGCGAAAATATTATTCTCTCTACGGTGGAATGTGGAACTTATTTTGCAGGGTCGGACACTGTCCTCGTATTCAAATTCTTCTGTGATGTATTCGGAGAAGGAACCCGCCTTGCAATGCCGAAGACAATACTGCGCACCGGACTCATCGTCATTGAAGCCTGGTTCAGGGGATACTGAGGGAGTCCTGGATTAGGGGGTCTCCGGACAGCCGGACTCTCTCCATTGGCCGGACTGTTAGACTATGAAGATGCAAGATTGAAGACTTCGTCTCGTGTCCGGATGGGACTCTACTTGGCGTGGAAGGCAAGCTAGGCAATACGGATATGGATATCTCCTCATTTGTAACCGACCTTATGTTACCCTAACCCTCTCCGGTGTCTATATAAACCGAAGGGTTTTAGTCTGTAGGACAACAACCACAACATACAATCATACCATAGGCTAGCTTCTACGGTTTAGCCTCTCTGATCTCGTGGTAGATCTACTCTTGTACTACCCATATCATAATTATCAATCAAGCAGGACGTAGGGTTTTACCTCCATCAAGAGGGCCCGAACCTGGGTAAAACATTGTGTCCCCTGCCTCCTGTTGCCATCCGGCCTAGACGCACAGTTCGGGACCCCCTACCCGAGATCCGCCGGTTTTGACACCGACATATGCCATGCTGTGTACCAGTCCTATTGTATACCTTAGCATGATTTTGGCAAGGGAGTACAATAGTGATCCAGCAGTAGATCACTGGACAACGATCAAAATTATCCTTATAGGACTAAGGAAATATTTCTCAGTTATGGAGGTGATAAAAGAGTTCGTCGTAAAGAGTTATGTCGATGCAAGCTTTTTACACCGATCTAGATGACTCTAAGTCTCGATCTAGATACTAAAGGAAATATGCCCTAGAGGCAACAATAAAGTTATTATTTATTTCCTTATTTCATGATAAAAGTTTATTATTCATGCTAGAATTGTATTAACCACAAACATAATACATGTGTGAATACATAGACAAACAGAGTGTCACTAGTATGCCTCTTCTTGACTAGCTCGTTGATCAAACATGGTTATGTTTCCTAACCATAGACATGAGTTGTCATTTGATAAATGGGATCACATCATTAGGACAATGATGTGATTGACTTGACCCATTTCGTTAGCTTAGCACTTGATCGTTTTAGTTTACTGCTATTGCTTTCTTCATGACTTATACATGTTCCCATGACTATGAGATTATGCAACTCCTGATTACTAGAGGAACACTTTGTGTACTACCAAACGTCACAACGTAACTGGGTGATTATAAAGGTGCTCTACAGGTGTCTCCGATGGTACTTGTTGAGTTGGCATAGATCGAGATTAGGATTTGTCACTCCGATTGTCGGAGAGGTATCTCTGGGCCCTCTCGGTAATATACATCACTATAAGCCTTGCAACCAATGCAACTAATGAGTTAGTTGCGGGATGATGCATTACGGAAACGAGTAAAGTGACTTGCCGGTAACGAGATTGAACTAGGTATTGAGATACCGACGATCGAATATCGGGCAAGTAACATACCGATGACAAAGGGAACGACGTATGTTGTTATGCGGTTTGACCGATAAAGATCTTCGTAGAATATGTAGGAGCCAATATGAACATCCAGGTTCCGCTATTGGTTATTGACCGGAGACGTGTCTTGGTCATGTCTACAGAGTTCTCGAACCCGTAGGGTCCGCACGCTTAACGTTCGGTGATGATCGGTATTATGAGTTTATGTGATTTGATGTACCGAAGGTAGTTCAGAGTCCCGGATGAGACCAGGGACATGACGAGGAGTCTCGAAAAGGTCGATACGTAACGATCGATATATTGGACGACTATATTCGGACATCGGAAAGGTCCCGAGTGATTCGGGTATTTTTTGGAGTACCGGGGAGTTACGGGAATATGGGGAAGAAGTATTGGGCCTCATGTGCCAAGTGGTGGAAGAGAGGAGGCAGGGTGCGCGACCCCCTAGCCCAAACCGAATTGGACTAGGGGGCCGCCCCCCTTTCCGCCTTTCCTCCCTCTCCTTCCTTCTCCCCTTCCCCCTTCCTTTCCTCCTCCTAGTAGGAGTATTAAAGGGGAGTCCTACTCCTACTAGGAGGAGGACTCCTCCTCCTGGCACGCCCTACAGGGGCCGGCCGGCCTCCCCCTTGCTCCGTTATATACGGGGGCAGGGGGGCACCCTAGAACACACAATTTGATCACTGATCCCTTAGCCGTGTGCGATGCCCCCTCCACCATAATCCACCTCGATCATATCGTAGCGGTGCTTAGGCGAAGCCCTGCGTCGGTAGCAACATCATCACCGTCATCACACCATCGTGCTGACAGAAATCTCCCATGAAGCTCTACTGGATCGGAGTTCGTGAGATGTCATCGAGCTGAATGTGTGCTAAACTCGGAGGTGTCGTGCGCTCGGTACTTGGATCGGCCGGATCATGAAGACGTTCGACTACATCAACCACATTCTCGTAACGCTTCCGCTTACGGTCTACGAGGGTACGTGGACGATACTCTTCCCTCTCGTTGCTATGCATCACCATGATCTTGCATGTGCGTAGGATTTTTTTTTGAAATTACTACGTTCCCCAACAGTGGCATCCAAGCCAGGTTTATGCGTAGATGTTATATGCACGAGTAGAACACAAGTGCGTAGTCATACTGCTTACCAGCATGTCATACTTTGGTTTGGCGGTATTGTTGGATGAAGTGGCCCAGACCGACATTACGCGTACGCTTACGCAAGACTGGTTCTACCGACGTGCTTTGCACAGAGGTGGCTGGTGGGTGTCAGTTTCTCCAACTTTAGTTGAACCGAGTGTGACTACGCCCGGTCCTTGTTGAAGGTTAAAACATCACTAACTTGACAAAATATCATTGTGGTTTTGATGTGTAGGTAAGAACGGTTCTTGCTCAGCCCGTAGCAGCCACGTAAAACTTGCAACAACAAAGTAGAGGACGTCTAACTTGTTTTTGCAAGGCATGTTGTGATGTGATATGGTCAAGGCATGATGCTATATTTTATTGTATGAGATGATCATGTTTTGTAATGGAGTTATCGGCAACTAGCAGGAGCCATATGGTTGTTGCTTTATTGTATGCAATGCAATCGCCCTGTAATCACTTTATTTTATCACTAAACGGTAGCGATAGTCGTGAAAGCAATATTTGGTGAGACAACAACGATGCTATGATGGAGATCAAGGTGTCGTGCCGGTGAGGATGGTGATCATGACGGTGCTTTGGAGATGGAGATCAAAGGCACAAGATGATGATGGCCATATCATATCACTTATATTGATTGCATGTGATGTTTATCCTTTATGCATCTTATTCTGCTTGATTGGCGGTAGCATTATAAGATGATCTCTCACTAAATTTCAAGGTACAAGTGTTCTCCCTGAGTATGCACCATTGCCAAAGTTCGTCGTGCCGAGACACCATGTGATGATTGGGTGTGATAAGCTCTATGTTCATATACAACGGGTGCAAGCCAGTTTTGCACACACAGAAATACTCGGGTTAAACTTGACGAGCCTAGCATATGCAGATATGGCCTCGGAACACTGGAGACCGAAAGGTCGAGCGTGAATCATATAGTAGATATGATCAACATAATGATGTTCACCATTGAAAACTACTCCATCTCACGTGATGACCGGACATGGTTTAGTTGATTTAGACCACGTGATCATTTAGATGACTAGAGGGATGTCTATCTAAGTGGGAGTTCTTAAGTAATATGATTAAATTGAACTTTAATTTATCATGAACTTAGTCCTGATAGTATTTGCATAACTATGTTGTAGATCAATAGCTCGCGATGTTGCTCTCCGTTTATTTTTTGATATATTCCTAGAGAAAACTAAGTTGAAAGATGTTAGTAGCAATGAAGAGATTGGATCCGTGATCTAAGGATTATTCTCATTGCTGCACAGAAGAATTATGTCCTTGATGCACCGCTAGGTGACAGACCTATTGCAGGAGCATATGCAGACGTTATGAACGTTTAGCAAAGCTCGGTATGATGACTACTTGATAGTTTAGTGCACCATGCTTTACGGCTTAGAATCGAGACTTCAAAAATGTTTTGAATGCCACAGAGCATATAAGATGTTCCAAGAGTTGAAATTAGTATTTCAGACTAATGCCCATGTCGAAAGGTATGAGACCTTTGACAAGTAATTTGCCTACAAGATGGAGGAGAATAACTCAGCTAGTGAGCATGTGCTTAGAATGTCTGAGTACTACAATCACTTGAATCAAGTGGAAGTTAATATTCTAGATAAGATAGTGATTGACAGAGTTCTCTAGTCGCTACCACCAAGTTACTAGAACTTCGTGATTAACTATAATATGCAAGGGATAACGAAAACGAATCCCAAGCTCTTCGTGATGCTGAAATCGACGAAGGTAGAAATCAAGAAAAGCATCAAGTGTTGGTGGTTGATAAGACCACTAGTTTCAAGAGAAGGGGAAGGGGAACTTCAAAAAGAACATCAAGTAAGTTGCTGCTCCCGTGAAGAAGCCCAAAGCTAGACCCAAGCCTGAAACTGAGTGCTTCTACTGCAAAGGAAATTGTCACTGGAAGTGGAACTGCCCTAGATACTTGGTGGATAAGAAGGATTCCAAAGTGAACAAAGGTATATTGGATATACATGTTATTGATGTGTAGTTTACTAGTGTTTATAGCAACCCCTCGACATTTGATACTGGTTCAGTTGCTAAGAGTATTAACTCGAAACGGGAGTTGCAGAATGAAAAGAAACTAGTTAAAGGCGAGGTGACGATGTGTGTTGGAAGTAGTTCCAAGATTGATATGATCATCATCGCACACTCTCTTTACCTTCGGGATTAGTGTTGAACCTAAAATAAATGTTATTTTGTGTTTCTGTTGAGCATAATATGATTGGATCGTGTTTATTGCAATACAATTATTCATTTAAGTTAGAGAATAATTGTTATTTTGTTTACATGAATAAAACCTTCTATGGTCATACACCCAATAAAAATGGTTTGTTGGATCTTGATCGTAGTGATACACATATTCATAATATTGAAGCTAAAAGATGCAAAGTTAATAATGATAGTGCAACTTATTTGTGGCACTGCCGTTTAGGTCATATTGGTGTAAAGCGCATGAAGAAAATTCATGCTGATGGGCTTTTGGAATCGCTTGATTATGAATCAGTTGATGCTTCGAACCATGCCTCATGGGCAAGATGACTAAGACTCCATTCTTCGGAACAATGGAGCAAGCAACAGACTTGTTGGAAATAATACATACTGATGTATGCAGTCCGATGAGTGTTGAGGCTCATGGCAGGTATCGTTATTTTCTGACCTTCACAGATGATTTTAGAAGATATGGGTATATCTTCTTGATGAAACATAAATCTGAAACATTTGAAAAGTTCAAATAATTTCAGAGTGAAGGGGAAAATCATCATAACAAGAAAATAATGTTTCTACGATCTGATCGTGGAGGAGAATATTTGAGTTATGAGTTTGGTCTTCATTTGAAACAATGCGGAATAGTTTCGCAACTCACGCCACCTGGAACACCACAGTGTAATGGTGTGTCCGAACATCGTAACCGTACTTTATTAGATATGGTGCAATCTATGATGTCTCTTACCGATTACCATTATCGTTTTGGGGTTATGCATTAGAGACAGCGACATTCACGTTAAATAGGGTACCATCTAAATTCGTTGAGACAATGCCATATGAACTGTGGTTTGGCAAGAAACCAAAGTTGTCGTTTCTTAAAGTTTGGGGTTGCGATGCTTATGTGAAAAAGTTTCATCCTGATAAGCTCAAACCCAAATCGGAGAAATGTGTCTTCATAGGATACCCAAAGGAGACAGTTGGCTACACCTTCTATCATAGATCGAAAGACAAGACATTCATTGCTAAGAATGGATCCTTTCTAGAGAAGGAGTTTCTCTCGAAAGAAGTGAGTGGGAGGAAAGTAGAACTTGATGAGGTAACTGTACCTGCTCCCTTATTGGAAAGTAGTTCATCACAGAAATCTGTTCCTGTGACTCCTACACCAATTAGTGAGGAAGCTAATGATGATGATCATGTAACTTTAGATCAAGTTACTACCGAACCTCGTAGGTCAATGAGGGAGTCCTGGATTAGGGGGTGTTCGGATAGCCGAATTATACCTTCAGCCGGACTCCTGGACTATGAAGATACAAGATTGAAGACTCCGTCCCATGTCCGGAAGGGATTTTCCTTGGCGTGGAAGGCAAGCTTGGCGATACGGATGTTCAGATCTCCTACCATTGTAACCGACTCTATGTAACCCTAACCCTATCCGGTGTCTATATAAACCGGGGGTTTTAGTCCGTAGGACAACATACACATCAACAATCATACCATAGGCTAGCTTCTAGGGTTTAGCCTCTCTGATCTCGTGGTAGATCAACTCTTGTATTACCCATATCATCAATATTAATCAAGCAGGACATAGGGTTTTACCTCCATCGAGAGGGCCCGAACCTGGGTAAAACTTCGTGTCCCCTGCCTCCTGTTACCATCCGGCCTAGACGCACAGTTCGGGACCCGCTACCCGAGATCCGCCGGTTTTGACACCGACATTGGTGCTTTCATTGAGAGTTCCTCTGTGCCGTCGCCGTCCGGCCCGATGGCTCCTACGATCATCAATGGCGATGCAGTCCAGGGTGAGACCTTCCTCCCCGGACAGATCTTCGTCTTTGGCGGCTTCGCACTGCGGGCCGATTCACTTGGCCATCTAGAGTAGATCGAAAGCTACGCCCCTGGCCGTCAGGTTAGATTCGGAAGTTTAAACTACACGACCGACATCCGCGGGGACTTGATCTTCGACGGATTCGAACCACTGCCGAGCGCGCCGCTCTGTCACGACGAGCATGATCTAGCTCTGCCGCCGAACAGAGCCCTGGAGGCCGCACCCGCATCGGCTCCGACCCCTAGTTCGGAGTCGACCGCGCCGATCGAGGATGGGCGGTTGGACGCCACCTCGGGGGCTGCGATCCCAACGGCGGTTGAGCCAAACACCAGCCCCGTACTCTGCAAGACTCGTGACTCCATGGAGCCGGATTCTTCTCCGGACTCCGAACCCTCCGTGCCCCTACCGAGCGAATCCGATTGGGCGCCGATCATGGAGTTCACGGCCGCGGACGTCTTTAAGCACTCGCCTTCCAGCGACATCCTGAAATCACTAAAGTCTCTCTCTTTGTCAGGAGAGCCTGGCCGGACTACGGTCAGCAAGGTTGGGGTACGGACGATGAAGAAATTCAAAACCCACCCACCACCCACTTTGTAGCCACTGTCGACAACTTAACCGACATGATCGATGTCGGTGTCAAAACCGGCGGATCTCGGGTAGTGGGTCCCGAACTGTGCGTCTAGGCCGGATGGTAACAGGAGGCAGGGAACACGATGTTTTACCCAGGTTCGGGCCCTCTTGATGGAGGTAAAACCCTACGTCCTGCTTGATTAATATTGATGATATGGGTAGTACAAGAGTAGATCTACCACGAGATCAAGGAGGCTAAATCCTAGAAGCTAGCCTATGGTATGATTGTTGATGTGTATATATATTGTATATCCATCGACTAGCCTGGCCTCGGTTTATATAATGCACCGGAGGCCTAGGATAACAAGAGTCCTAGCCGAATACGCCGGTGGGGAGAAGTCCTTGTCTTGATCGCCAAGTCTTGTGGAATCTTCCTTGTATGCGGTAGCCGTCCGAACTGGCCCATGAGTATACGGCCACGGGGGTCCTCGGCCCAATCTAATAGATCGGGAGACGACGTGGTGAGTACCCCCTAGTCCAGGACACCATCAGTAGCCCCCTGAACCGGTCTTCAAGTTAGGGACGCTCCTTGATTCTTCCAAACTGTTCTTCATCTTCGGTTGCGGGTCTTGAAAACTGGTTCAACAAATCTTCTTTATCTTCGATCTTGAGGATCGCCGAAATGCATTCGACGAGTTTACACGTCGGGTATCCGAGGAGCCCCTTTAAGTTTCCGGCCTTTATCAATGCCTTGTTTATTTTTATGCCACACCTCGGGTTTGAAGTTGTTCCCAGGAGGCAGGGTCCTCTTGCGTCCGAGCTCCAACGCCGGACTGCATTCGAGGTATCTTTTGCAGCCGAGCACCAACGCCGGACCGCTTCCCAGCTCTAGCGCCGGAGTGTATCCGAGCTCCAACACCGGACTATGTATCCGAGCTCCAACGCCGGACTGTATATGCGAGCTCCAACGCCGAAATATATCCGAGCTCCAACGCCGGACTGTGTCCAGGCTCCAATGCCGGACTATATCCGAGGTGTCATATCACCTTGGTTCAAAAAAGTTGAAGGAGTTTAGCCGAGCTTAATGCCGGAAATGCCCTCTATGGAGCCAGCCACTAGCGCCCGAGCTTTATGCCGGACTGCTTCCGAGGTGGTGCACCACCCCGACTATGGGCTGATTTTTTGTCAATATTTTTCATTGGTGCAATGTATTCTCTGCCGAGATATATAGCCAGTAGCCCTCAAGGTGTGTATCGGTCTAAAACCCGAGATGCACATGAAGGATGCCATAAGACCGCTGATCCCAGTAGCCGCTGAGACTCAGGTTGATTTGCAAAATCGGCCTGAGGATCAAGTCCTAGCTCGGCAGAATACTTCGGGACACAAAAGCGGCGTGCTCAGTCCTCAAGACTCAGGTTGGGTGCGGCCGACCAACCTGAGGATCAAAATCTCCTCGGAAACTATATTGCACATAAAATTTTCTGCATTGGACAAGCAATGCAGTAGCCCCCGAGACACTGGTCGGGTGGCAACACCAGATCAGGGGATCGATGTGCCCCTTTAATATTTGTAAATAATAAGCCCGAAGCCCAGTAGCCCCCGAGCCTTAATGCGGGCACGGGTGGCCGAATTAAGGATCAATATCCATAGTAAAATCACAAATTATGTGTAATGACTCTATGTATCCAAGTACTTTACGTCATTAATGCTCGGATCCGCATTGTACAAAACTTTGTTGACCGACCATCGGCTTCCACCTCCTTGGCCAGTAGCCGAGGAGTGTTTGTCCTACTTTATAAAGCCTTTATGAGGGCAAAGATTTACGACAAACAAGGCAATCTGGCCACATGGTTTTATAAACAAAGGTACGCAGAGAGATATGTTATATTACTGTTTAACAGAAGAAATGTATTCCAAAGAAAATAGTCCCGCTATCGTGTTCCTTTCTTTGGGTTGTCATGCTAAGCATGATCATGAAACCTCAGCTCGAATGTAAGAGCAAAATATCGAGGATTTAGTTTGGGAGGCCAGTTAATAGCCACCGGTAGTGTTCGGCGACAGTCGAGGTCAAGCAGTAAACACTTCGGCCAATGTTATGAATGGCCCGTCATAGTCATCGGATCGCTGACCAGTTTACGCTTATTGTGATAGTCAGTTTTCGGCTTTCTCCACTAAGGTGCTTAACCATGTGAGCTGGAAGCACAATCGCAGTGGTTCTCCCTTTCCACGCCTAGCCGAACAAAACGGAACGTAGGAAGCAAGTGCAGGAGCCGGGCAACCCAACTATTGACCGAAGACACAATTCGAAACCGATGCATATATAGCAATATCTGAGAATGTTTTTGCCGAATCCCTAGGGGTGTCCGGTGTTGCACTGCAAGACTAATGTTGGAAAAGCACAAATAGTTTAAAAGTGCCAAAAGGCTTGGAAAACCAAGAAACGTCAGTAAAAACATGACGTCCGAACAATATCAAGTGTTCGGTGCCAATCCCAAAGTTGGTCTTAGAAAAAAGAAGTGCTTCTGTTGTGCTTTAACATGATACATCCTATCTCAAGACTTCGAGCGGGTCAGCCTACGGCTTCAACCTCCTATCCCGAGGGCGGAGTACTTCTCATCAGGCCAGTTTAGCAAACTAAACTCTAGCGGCTTTGAGAGAGAAATTAGGCTCCCCGGCTAGTGACCGCACACTCGTGTCGAAAAAAGGAGTGATAAATAATAATAAAACTTTGCAACGACTAAGAAGAAGAACACTTATTATAAAATGGCTCAAATAAACTTAAGAGCCCCCAAGTGACTTGGGTAGAAGAATGATTGCATGTACCGAAGTACTTATATCATATCTATGTTCAACCGAACTTTAAATGCGTCTTAACCGACCATCAGCTTCTCCCTCTTCGGTCAAGGACCGAAAAGTGTTATGTACTCCATCGGTCGAGAATATCGACGGTGTTTCCAATAACCAGGCAATCAGGCCATAAGGCTGTAATAGACAAAGCGCGCTCAGGGAACTTATGCTATATTACTGTGAAGTGTAAGAAGCATCTTCGAAGAAAATAGTATCCCCACCAATACCTTTCTTCGGTGCTCATTGTTATTATGAGACTTGTGCAATAGATTTTTTGTACTCATGAGTTCCGTTGTGTGCCGACCATCATTGAAAACTATAAGAGCGCTAGCTTTCGGCTTCACCCAGTCTGAGGTCCGGCTCGGTTGACCCGATCGTGACAATCGCAGAGGTGCTCCCTTTACTCCCTAGCCGAACAATCGGGAATGTAGGGGTAAACACAGGAGTGAGGCAACCCAGCTTGCAAATCGCTTAAGTCAATATGGTGCATATTGTGGCATAATACACGAACAAGGAACGAAGCCGTACAAGTATAATCATATGCAAGAGGAAAAGCTTCATAAATGAAGCCCCCAAGTGAATTGGGTCCTTGAATTTGTGTGTCACAAACAAAGTTTGGACAAGGAAATTTTTTACAAGCAACTTTTTTCCAAAGAAGTATAATGCTTGGTCGAACCGAACGCAAGTTAGAAATTAAAGCTTTGAGCATGAAAGCGACTTAGCTGGTTAATGTGTTCGGTATTGATGATGTGGTCCGAGCTTGATGCGGGGCAAGGTTCCATCCCTCAAGCCGTTCCCGAGGTGGCGGAGCGGAGAGCTTGACACGCCGAAGTGGTGACATAGCACGATCAATGCAGACCGGCAGAGTGACGCCGAAGTCCCCGGATCATTTTCCTGTGCACAAAAAATAGTGCAAACCGGAGATAATAGTAATAATGATAATTAAAAAAAAAATCATTGCATAATAAATAATTTGTGCAAAGTGAGTAATAAAAGAAATATGGCCTGGCGCCGAAGTCAATGTCGATGCAGGGCGTCGGCGTGACGCGGTGAAGGCGTGGCAAAGCCTGAATTCACAGGTCGGTCCGAGCTCCGGATGCGGTGTTCGCCGGACTATGTACGGAAACTGACCGAACCACCATGCGACTGTCGTTAATGCGGCCACCATTTGATAGACCTATGTACATATGATGGACAAACCAGAGTAATAATTTCTTGGGAAAAATGAACCCAAACAAGCAAAAAATATTGGGATTAATAGCACCTGGTTTATTTGTTGTAGCAATCCGAAGGAAGATGATTCCTAAAATTCGGACCCGCTCCGCACACCCATTGCCTGATGGGCGATAAAACGATGGCATGGCAATGCTGGTAAAGGTTGACTCGCCGAGGCAAAGCCCTCGGCCTAGCTAACGTGACGAAGCTGGTCGGCTAGTGACGCCGAAGTGTCCGGAGTAGGTTGATGAAGAGATGGCGAAGCCCCCGGTCCAGCCGAGATGTCGAAGCCTCGATGTCAGCCGATGAGTCGAAGTAGGTCGGCGTGATGGACACCAGCTTGAAGAAGCAATAGTGCGGCCCTGTCGATGCAGGTCGTGACGTGGTCGATGCCAGCTTGATGAAGCGACCGTGGGGCGATGCCGGTATGCCCGCTCCGTGTAATCCATGGGGCGGCGATGTTGGTGATGATTTATCCTTCGCGATGCCGGGCTCTTGTTCGGCTTGCCGAGATGATGATCCGAAGAAGTTGAGCTCGGCTCAACAAAGTGACGCCGTGTCTAGCGCAGGTCGGCAGCCGTGGAGTAATATTGTCGGACTGGTTTGACACCAGCATGACGTTGAAGATCATGTTCAAAAGATCTTACAGTTAGTAGGATGTGTTCGGGAACAAAACACAATACCCCATACAAAACTTCCTTCAAAAGGGATGTCCGAAATCCTGTTCATGAAAAAGATGAACTCGGGTCGGATTCGTTTTCACGCAGAAAACAGATCCGAAAAGTGATGCGCTAATCGGAAGGTTCCCGGAGTTTGGACGGTCAGATCGAGCCGAAATTTTGAGAGGTGGTAGATATAGGAATTCCGCAGCCGATCAACGATTGGATCTTCCAAAGGACGTCCGAGCTAGAAGCTGGACACCACGCCCTAAACTCATCCAAATTCCCGTCCAGATTTGACAGGGCTCCGGTATATCGTGGATTGCCAGAGATTCCTCCATCGGAACTCGACAAAATTTTCCAGGGTTGTTGTAGACTCAATTCCGCACAATTCTACCAAAGCGATCGTCAAAGCGATACTCGAGGAGGTGGTGGTGGCAAATACGAGTTCACTGTCCAAAAAAACAGCACGGTCGCTTGAGGGCAATGTTGACGTTGAGCCCCCGAGCTCCATAGATGATTCCTCCGTGATCTTGATAGAGATCGGAGTTGATGTTTGATGAAGGCCCTCGTCCGGACATGGTGATCCGAACACGGGGCGCAATTCTTGGTCGATCCAAGGTGACCAGTTGAGCTGGTGACAAAGATGCTGAAGTCACAGTTGATCTGCAGGCGAGCCATCGATCCTTTTGTCGATCACACAGCGGAACTCTCAATGAAAGCACCAATGTCGGTGTCAAAACCGGCGGATCTCGGGTAGTGGGTCCCGAACTGTGCGTCTAGGCCGGATGGTAACAGGAGGCAGGGAACACGGTGTTTTACCCAGGTTCGGGCCCTCTTGATGGAGGTAAAACCCTACGTCCTGCTTGATTAATATTGATAATATGGGTAGTACAAGAGTAGATCTACCACGAGATTAAGGAGGCTAAACCCTAGAAGCTAGCCTATGGTATGATTGTTGATGTGTATATATTGTATATCTATCGACTAGCCTGGCCTCGGTTTATATAATGCACCGGAGGCCTAGGATAACAAGAGTCCTAGCCGAATACGCCGGTGGGGAGAAGTCCTTGTCTTGATCGCCAAGTCTTGTGGAATCTTCCTTGTATGTGGTAGCCGTCCGAACTGGCCCATGAGTATACGGTCACGGGGGTCCTCGGCCCAATCTAATATATCGGGAGACGACGTGGTGAGTACCCCCTAGTCCAGGACACCGTCACTCGACTTCGACTCCGAAGACATCGACGGTATGGACACCGATGAAGGAGATGATGAAGAACCAGCGCCCACTAGGCCCTGGAAAGCCACCTCGTCATATGACATATACATGGTGGACACCCCAAAAGAGGGAGAGGGCGATGGAACAACGGAGGATGATCCCTCCAAGAAACAGCAAAAGCGCCGGCGTCAGCGCTGCCGCTCAAAATCCCGCCAACACAAAAACGGCGATTCCAGCACGGGCGATAATAATACCCCGGAAAGCGCCGAAGAACATCCCCCCGAGCAAGATTTAGCACAGGAGGATGGAGAAACCAGCCCTCATGAGAGAGCGGCCGACAGAGAGGTTGAGGACAATAATTGTATGCCTCCCTCCGAAGACGAGGCAAGCCTCGACGACGACGAATTCGCCGTGCCAGAGGATCCCGTCGAACAAGAGCGTTTTCAACGCAGGCTTATGGCCACGGCAAGAAGCCTCAAGAAAAAACAGCAACAACTTAAAGCTGATCAAGATCGGCTAGTCGATAGATGGACTGAAGTCCTTGCGGTTGAAGAGCATAAACCCGAACGCCCCTCCAAGTGCTACCCGAAGCGCAGGTTGCTACCCCGATCAGAGGAGGAAGCACTCGACGCGGTCGACAGGCCACCTCGTGGCCGCGACAGAGAGGCCTCATGGCCCTCCACCCAAGCCGTACCCCGTACCAAGGCACGGGAATATGCGCCAGACTTACGAGACATGTTGGAGGACAAGACAAGGCAAGCAAGATCGATCTACGGATCGCGTAGGCACCCCATGGCTCGAGACGACAACCATCACGCCGGTCACAAATTCGGCAGGGCCGAACACAGTAGACAAAGGTCATTGGAGCTACGTCATGATATCGCCCAATACAGAGGCGCCGCACACCCATTGTGCTTCACAGACGAAATAATGGATCATCAAATCCCCGAGGGTTTCAAACCCGTAAACACCGAATCATATGATGGCTCAACAGATCCCGCGGTATGGATCGAGGATTATCTCCTTCATATCCACATGGCCCGCGGCAATGATTTCCACGCCATCAAATACCTCCCACTCAAGCTTAAAGGACTAGCCCGGTAGTGGCTTAACAGCTTGCCAACAGGGTCAATCAGCTGTTGGGAGGACCTGGAAGCCGCATTCCTCGACAATTTCCAGGGCACTTATGTGCGACCCCCAGACGCTGACGACCTAAGCCACGTAATTCAGCAGCTAGACGAATCGGCCAGGCAATTCTGGACACGGTTCCTAACAAAGAAAAATCAAATACTCGACTGTCCGGACGCAGAGGCCTTAGTAGCCTTCAAGCATAATATCCGTGACGAGTGGCTTGCCCGGCACCTAGGACAAGAGAAGCCGGAATCTATGGCAGCACTCACGGCACTCATGACCCGCTTTTGCACGGGAGAAGACAGCTAGCTTGCTCATAGCAACAATATGACCAAGAACCCTGGTCGTTCGGACATCAGGGACATTAGTGGCAGGTCGCGTCGCAACCAACAGAAGCGCCGCATCAACGGCGACAATGCTAAGGATATGGCAGTTAATGCCGGATTCAGAGGCTCTAAATCCGGTCAGCGAAAAAAATCATTCAAAAGGAATCCCAGGGGCCCGTCCAGCTTGGACCGAATACTCGACCGCTTGTGCCAAATACATGCCACCCCCGAAAAGCCAGCCAATCACACCAATAGGGACTGTTGGGTGTTCAAGCAGGCAGGAAGATTAAGCGCCGACAATGAAGACAAGGGGTTGCATAGCGATGACGACGAGGAGCCCCGGCCGCCGAACAACAATGGACAAAAGGGTTTTCCCCCACAAGTGCGGATGGTGAACATGATATACGCCACCCACGTCCCCAAGAGGGAGCGGAAGCGCGTGTTAAGGGACGTATACGCGGTAGAGCCAGTCGCCCCAAAGTTCAACCCATGGTCCTCCTGCCCGATCACCTTTGATCGAACAGACCATCCCACTAGCATCCGTCAAGGCGGATTCGCCGCATTGGTTCTCGACCCAATTATTGACGGATTTCATCTCACTAGAGTCCTTATGGACGGCGGCAGTAGCCTGAACCTGCTTTACCAGGATACAGTGCGGAAAATGGGCATAGATCCCTCGAGGATTAAGCCCACCAAAACAACCTTTAAAGGCGTAATACCAGGTGTAGAGGCCAGCTGTACAGGCTCAGTCACACTTGAAGTGGTCTTCGGATCTCCGGATAATTTCCGAAGCGAGGAGTTAATCTTCGACATAGTCCCGTTCCGCAGTGGCTACCATGCACTGCTCGGGCGAACCGCATTTGCCAAGTTCAATGCGGTCCCGCACTACACATACCTTAAGCTCAAGATGCCAGGCCCTCGAGGAGTAATTACGGTTAATGGAAACACCGAACGCTCCCTCCGAACAGAGGAGCACACGGCGGCCCTTGCAGCGGAAGTACAAAGCAGCCGCCTCTCCAGGCAGTTCTCCAGTCCGGCCATTAAACGTCCGGACACAGTCAAGCGCGCCCGGAGTAACCTACAACAAGACCGCCTGGCACGTTCCGAGCAGGCGTAGCAATGCGGCCCCAACCCCAACCCCTGCAAAAAGGCGACGCTAGTACTTCGCGTACATAACTACGCCCTAGAAATACCATGGGCATAGGGGGAGGGGCACCATCATGGCACGCCCAAAACATGGCTTAAACCGCACCAGGGGCTGCTGACTTTTTTATACTTTTCTCTTACTTCCAGGACTCTACTCTTCGGAAGGCTTGTTCGGCAGTTCAATTGCCACACAAACGATGCAAGGACCAGGGAAGCAGACAAGCCATGCCGCATTACGGAAATCCCAGGTGGTCTCTATCACGAGCAGTATACCTATTTCGCATACTATCCCGCAGCTTGCCCCTGAAGCAGACATGTTAAATAGTCCAACTTTTCGTTTATCGCATCACTTGTATCGTTCCGCTTTGATCGTAGCTATTTTAATGAACAATGCATAGCTTTTGTCTATTTTTTGCATTACCTTTTTTTAATATATATATATGTTCCTTAATGACATGTTGCACCCGTACACCTTGGTACGGCCAAAATACGCCAGGGGCTTCAGTACCCCTCAACATGGTGTGAGAAGTCCGAACACTTTAACAAGTGCGGCACCCCGAACTTATAGCATTATATACATCGGCTCCGAATCATGTCTTGGGTCAATAGTTGGGTTTGCCCGGCTCCTATGTTTTGGTGCCTTACGTTCCGCTATATCGGCTAAGGTAGCACTAGGAGAACCACTGCGATTGTGCCCAAGTTGAGCTGGGCCGAGCACATCAGTGGAGAAAGCTAAAACTGACTGTCATGATGAAGTGAGAGCTGGTCGCTGTTCGAGAGGTTTTTTCGAGTCCCTAAAGACTTATGCCGCTTCGGGCGAGGAGTCGGCTCTGTCCGGCCAAGGCGTGGATAGCACCCCGAAATCGGTCTTCTGAATACTAGGGGCTTTGCCGAAATTTAAAATTATAGAATTCTATGGCTAAGTGAGAGTGTTCACGCATTATAGTCCGATTGGCTCGTTCGTTGGGCTGAGCGCCTCCCTCGAAGGACCCAAATATGGGAAAAAGAGCGCCCAGGTTTATCCCCGAACACCCCAGCACTAGCGGCATGGGGGCAGAAGCCGACGACTCGCCATCTCTCAGTATTGATAAACAGCCGCACAGAAGGTAATATTTTAAATTCAAGCAGCATTGCTTAGCGCATATGAACAAGTTTTCAGCGCACAAGATAACACGAGCGGGTTTTACTCAAAAAATACATCCTTGGTACATTCATCCGCAACAAGGCGGGCACCCTTCAGAACATCCTTATAATAATTCTCGGGCTTGCGATGCTCTTTCCCCGGTGGTGGCCCATCCTTCACAAGCTTCTCCGCATCCAGCTTGCCCCAGTGCACCTTAGCACGGGCAAGGGCCCTATGGGCACCTTCAATGCAGACGGAGCGCTTGATGTCTTCAAGCCTCGGACAGGCCTCCACCAGCCGCCGCACCAGCCCGAAATAGCTCCTAGGCAGAGCCTCTCCAGGCCACAGCCGAACTAGGAGGCCCTTCATGGCCTGTTCGGCCGCCTTGTGGAGCTCGACCAGTTGCTTTAGCTGGTCGCTCAGGGGCACGGGGTGTCCGGCCTCAGCGTACTAAGACCAGAACACCTTCTCCATCGAGCCGCCCTCCTCGGCTCGATAGAATGCGGCGACATCAGATACACTCCGGGGAAGATCTGCGAACGCTCCTGGAGAGCTCCGGATTCGGATAAGTAACAGGTAACTCATGTTTATGTGTTTGCTTTGCATAAAGAATGCCTTACCCACCGCAATCTTCTTCACCTCATCCAACTCCTGGAGGGTCTTCTGGGACTCGGCCTTGGCAGACTTGGCATTTTCTATAGCTGTGGCGAGCTCGGACGCTCGCGTCTTCGAGTCAAGCTCCAGACTCTCATGTTTCTTCATGAGAACCTGGAGCTCTTGCCGCACCTTGCCAACCTCAGCCTCATACCTCTCCCGCTCGGTGCGCTCCACGGCCACACTCTTCTCGGCCTCGAGCAGCGCTTGCTTAAGGGTCGCCACCTCAGACGTGGCCCCTGCAATAGCCATCTCAATCCTGTCATTTTTTGCAATTGCACCTTTTTTATATACATATTCAAATAGGGTATTTCTTACCTTCCTTCTCCTCGAGCTGCTTCTTGGCACGCCTGAGCTCTTGCTCGGACTTCTCGAGACTCTGCTTCAGCACGTCCACTTCCGCAGTCAGTGCGGCGGACGCTAGCAGAGAAGCCTGCATACGCATATTGACTCCTTTTGTTAGACTCCTGCGAATTCTTTGATCCTCTATTCGACTTTTCTTCCCGAACACCCAACAGAGCATCAGGGGCTACTGTCTATGCGGTAACATTATTTGAACATTCTTTACTTACCTCAAAGCCTGTTAAAAGGCTTGTACAAGCTTCAGTCAGTCCACTTTTGGCGGACTGAACCTTCTGGATCACCGCACTCATAATAGTGCGGTGCCCCTCATCGATGGAGGCACCTTGGAGCGTCTCCAACATATTGTCCGGCGCCTCCGGTTGGACGGAGGCCACCGGCACGGTAGGCTTGCTCCTCTTGGAAGGAGGTCGCCCGCCGGACTCTGGAACCCTTGAAGATTCTGGAGCTATGTCCGGCCTTAAGCCGGAGTTGGAGCCCTAGGGGTTTCATCCCCTTTACTCCTGGAGTCCGGGAGGTCGCCTTGCGGCGCCTCCAGGACCACCTCCTCCGGCTTGGAACCTGTTGGGACAACACTTCGGTGTCATCCGTAGGGTGGGGGGATGAAGCCGTCGGAAGCGAGTTCACCTCCGACGGGTCCAGTGAGCCGCTCGACGATGCGTCGAACCGGTCCTTGGGTGGGCTGCATAAACATATTCGACATAAGGAAAAGCTGTGCGAAAAATGAATACTATGAATTACCCCGGTATCCGGACACTTACGATTTCGCCAGGGGCTTGGCCCTGGGCTTCCACTCCTCTTCGTCGTCGGCGGCGTCGGTGGAGCAGTCCGGAGGAAGGGTCTTCCCCTTCTTGGACCCTCTGGCCTCCTCAGAGAGGGCGGCCTTCCTTTTCTTCTCTCCTCCCGCTGGAGGGGGAGAGGTATCTTCTTCTTCCTCCTTGTCTTCACGAGAGGAAGGCACTTCGGGACCGTCGGATGACGAATCCGACACCTCCTAGCGCCGGGCACTCTTTCGAGTCCCCGTGGCCCTTTTCGTGGCCTTCTTCTCTGGCACCACATAGGGCGCCAGAACCAGCAGCTTCGCCAAGCGAGCGTCTGCTGGGCCTTCGGGTAGAGGAGCCGGACAGTTGATCTGTTTGGACGTCGCCACCCAATCCTATCAAAGATAAGGGAACTCAGATCCCGCATAGAGTCAAACTATGAAAAACTGATACCCTGTAAAAGGACAAAAATGGCTTACCGCATGAGCGTGATGCTGAGTACTGAATCCGCAATCCTCGGCAGCGGATGCGGGAGCCTCGGCGCCCTTGAAAAGCACCCTCCAGGCATCTTCGTACGTCGTGTCAAAGAGCCTGTTTAGAGTTTGATGCTGCGCCGGGTCGAACTCCCACAGATCGAAGGCCCGTCGTTGACACGGGAGGATCAGGCGGATGAGCATAACCTGGACTACGTTGACAAGCTTGAGCTTCTTGTCCACCAGGGTTTGGATGCATGTTTGGAGTCCGGTCAGCTCTCCTTTTTTACCCCACGACAGGCCGGTCTCCTTCCAGGAGGTGAGCCGCGTAGGGGGTCCGGACTGAAACTCGGGGGCTGCGACCCATTCGGGGTCGCATGGCTCGGTGATGTAAAACCACCCTGATTGCCACCCCTTCAGGGTCTCCACAAAGGAGCCCTCGAGCCACAGGACGTTGGCCGTCTTGCCAACCATGGCACCGCCACACTCCGCCTGGCTGCCGCGCACCACCTTTGGCTTGACGTTGAAGGTCTTAAGCCATAAGCTGAAATGAGGGCGGATGCGGAGGAAAGCCTCGCACACGACGATAAACGCCGAGATGTTGAGGATGAAGTTCGGGTCCAGATCGTGGAAATCCAGGCCGTAGTAGAACATGAGCCCCCGGACAAATGGATGCAGAGGGAAGCCCAGTCCGCAAAGGAAATGGGGGAGAAATACCACCCTCTCATGGGGCCCAGGAGTGGGGATGAGCTGCCCCTTCTTGGGGAGTCGGTGCGTGATGTCGCTGGCCAGATATCCGGCCTTCCTCAGCTTTTTTATGTGTCCCTCCGTGACGGAGGAAACCATCCACTTGCCTCCTGCTCCGGACATGACTGGAGAAGGTCGAGGTGGTAGTGCGGACTTGGGCGCTGGAGCTCGAGTGTGCAAGAATGGATAGTCAAAGGAGGAAGAAGGCGTGGGTGAAAAGGTGGATCCTTATCCCCTTATATGGGTGGGCGCGACTACATGCCCCCACCAGCATGGTAAAACTTGCCTATCTCCAAGCGCTGTAATCAAAGGCGCGGTTGGGTTACCCACGCCCGTATTGATGAGAATACCGGAATAAAGGGACACGATCTCTGCTTTGACAAGACATGCCAAGGAGACCGCCTCACATAACACGCTGAGGTGGGATAATGAAACAATTTGGATAAAGGCTTGGCCGTGGCGTGTCGCACCACGGTATACGTCAACATATTAGATTTGTGTTAATATCATTATTCTCTCTATGGCAATGTGGAAACTTATTTTGCAGAGAAGGACACTATCTTTGTGTTCAAAATCTTCTATGAAGTGCTTGGAGGAGGAACCCGGCTTGCAATGCCGAAGACAATTTGCGCACCGGACTCGTCGTCATTGAAGCCTGGTTCAGGGGCTACTGAGGGAGTCCTGGATTAGGGGGTGTTCGGATAGCCGAATTATACCTTTAGCCGGACTCCTAGACTATGAAGATACAAGATTGAAGACTCCGTCCTGTGTCCGGAAGGGATTTTCCTTGGCGTGGAAGGCAAGCTTGGCGATACGGATGTTCAGATCTCCTACCATTGTAACCGACTCTATGTAACCCTAACCCTATCCAGTGTCTATATAAACCGGGGGGTTTTAGTCCGTAGGACAACATACACATGAACAATCATACCATAGGCTAGCTTCTAGGGTTTAGCCTCTCTGATCTCGTGGTAGATCAACTCTTGTATTACCCATATCATCAATATTAATCAAGCAGGTCGTAGGGTTTTACCTCCATCGAGAGGGCCCGAACCTGGGTAAAACTTTGTGTCCCCTGCCTCCTGTTACCATCCGGCCTAGACGCATAGTTCGGGACCCCCTACCCGAGATCCGCCAGTTTTGACACCGACAGTCAACCAGAGTGAGATATGCACCAGAGTGGTACGGTAATCCTGTTCTGGATGTCATGTTACTTGACCATCACGAACCTACAGACTATGAGGAAGCGATGATGAGCCCAGATTCTGCGAAATGGCTTGAGGCCATGAAATCTGAGATGGGATCCATGTATGAGAACAAAGTATGGACTTTGATTGACTTGCCCAATGATCAGTGAGTCATTAAGAATAAATGGATCTTCAAGAGGAAGACGAACGCTGATAGTAATGTTACCATCTACAAAGCTAGAGTTGTCGAAAAGGGTTTTTGACAAAGTTCAAGGTGTTGACTACGATAAGATTTTCTCACTTGTAGCGATGCTTAAGTTTGTCCAAATCATGTTAGCAAATTGCCACATTTTATAAAATCTGGCAATTGGATGTCAAAACTACATTCCTTAATGCATTTCTTAAAGAAGAGTTGTATATGATGCAACCAGAAGGTTTTGTCGATCCTAAAGGTGCTAACAAAATGTGCAAGCTCCAGCAATCCATCTATGGACTAGTGCAAGCATCTCGGAGTTGGAATATATGCTTTGATGAGTTGATGAAAGCATATGGTTTTGTACAGACTTGCGATGAAGCTTGTATTTACAAGAAAGTGAGTGGGAACACTACAACATTTCTGATAAGTATATGTGAATGACATATTGTTGATCGGAAATAATGTAGAATTTTCTGGAAAGCATAAAGGAGTGTTTGAAAAGAGTTTTTCAAAGAAAGACCTCGATGAAGCTGCTTACATATTGAGCATCAAGATCTATAGAGATAGATCAAGACGCTTGATATATTTTCAATGAGTACATACCTTGACAAGTTTTTGAAGTTGTTCAAAATGGAACAGTCAAAGAAGGAGTTCTTGCCTGTGTTGCAAGGTGTGAAGTTGAGTAAAGACTCAAAACCCGACCATGGCAGAAAATAGAAAGAGAATGAAAAGTCATTCCCTATGCCTCAGTCATAGGTTCTATAAAGTACGCCATGTTGTGTACCAGACCTATTGTGTACCTCACCATAAGTTTGGCAAGAGGGTACAATAGTGATCTAGGAGTGGAATAAGGAAATGTTTCTCGGTTATGAAGGTGACAAAGAGTTCGTCGTACAGAGTTACGTCGATGCAAGCTTTGACACCGATCTGGATGACTCTAAGTCTCGATCTAGATACATATTGAAAGTGGGAGCAATTAGCTAGACTAGCTCCGTGCAAAGTATTGTAGACATAGAAATTTGCAAAATACACACGGATCTGAATGATGCAGACCCATAGACTAAACTTCTCTCACAAGCAAAACATGATCACTCTTTGGGTGTTAATCACATAGCGATGCGAACTATATTATTGACTCTAGTAAACCTTTTGGGTATTAGTCACATGGAGATGTGAACTAATCACATAAATATGTGAACTATTGGTCTTAAATCACATGACAATGTCAACTAGATTATTGACTCTAGTGCAAGTGGGAGACTGAAGGAAATATGCTCTAGAGGCAATAATAAAGTTATTATTTATTTCCTTATTTCATGATAAATGTTTATTATTCATGCTAGAATTGTATTAACCAGAAACATAATACATGTGTGAATACATAGACAAACAGAGTGTCACTAGTATGCCTCTACTTGACTAGCTCGTTGATCAAAGATGGTTAAGTTTCCTAACCATAGACATGAGTTGTCATTTGATAAACGGGATCACATCATTAGGAGAATGATGTGATTGACTTGACCCATTCCATTAACTTAGCACTTGATCGTTTTAGTTTACTGATATTGCTTTCTTCATGACTTATACATGTTCCTATGACTATGAGATTATGCAACTCCCGATTACCGGAGGAACACTTTGTGTGCTACCAAACGTCACAACGTAACTGGGTGATTATAAAGGTGCTCTACAGGTGCCTCCGATGGTACTTGTTGAGTTGGCATAGATCGAGATTAGGATTTGTCACTCCGATTGTCGGAGAGGTATCTCTGGGCCCTATCAGTAATACACATCACTATAAGCCATGCAAGCAATGCTACTAATGAGTTAGTTGCGAGATGATGCATTACAGAAACGAGTAAATAGACTTGCCGGTAACGAGATTGAACTAGGTATTGAGATACCGACGATCGAATCTCGGTAACATACCGATGACAAAGGGAACAATGTATGTTGTTATGTGGTTTGACCAATAAAGATCTTCGTAGAATATGTAGGAGCCGATATGAACATCCAGGTTCTTCTATTGGTTATTGACCGAAGACGTGTCTCGGTCATGTCTACATAGTTCTCGAACCCGTAGGGTCCACATGCTTAACGTTCGGTGACAATAGGTATTATGAGTTTATGTGATTTGATGTACCGAAGGTAGTTCAGAGTCCCGGATGAGATTGGGGACATGACGAGGAGTCTCGAAATGCTCGAGACGTAAAGATCGATATATTGGACGACTATATCCGGACATCGGAAAGGTTCCGAGTGATTCGGGTATTTTTCGGAGTACCGGGGAGTTACGGGAATACGGGGAAGAATTATTGGGCCTCATGGGCCAAGTGGTGGAAGAGAGGAGGCAGGGCGCACGGCCCCCCTAGCCCAAACCAAATTGGACTCGGGGGCCGGCCCCCCGTTTCCTCATTTCCTCCTTCTCCTTCCTTCTCCCCTTCCCGTTTCCTTTCCTCCTCCTAGTAGGAGTAGGAAAGGGGAGTCCTACTCCTACTAGAAGGAGGACTCCTCCTCCTGGCGCTCTCTACAGGGGCCGACTAGCCTCCCCTTGCTCCTTTATATATGGGGGCAGGGGGGCACCCTAGAACACACAAGTTGATCATTGATCCCTTAGCCGTGTGCGGTGCCCCCTCCACCATAATCCACCTCGATCATCTCGTAGCGGTGCTTAGGCGAAGCCCTGTGACGGTAGCAACCTCAGCACCGTCATCACGCCGTCGTGCTGACGGAACTCTCCCCGTGAAGCTGTGCTGGATCGGAGTTCGTGGGACGTCATCGAGCTGAACATGTGCTAAACTCGAAGGTGTCGTGCGTTCGGTACTTGGGTCGGTCGGATCGTGAATACGTTCGACTACGTCAACCGCATTCTCATAACGCTTCCGCTTACGGTCTACGAGGGTACGTGGATGATATTCTTCCCTCTCGTTGCTATGCATCACCATGATCTTGCGTGTGCGTAGGAATTTTTTTTGAAATTACTACGTTCCCCAACAGATACATATTGAAAGTGGGAGCAATTAGCTAGAGTAGCTCTATGCAGATTATTGTAGACATAGAAATTTGCGAAATACATACGGATCTGAATGTTGCAGACCCGTAGACTAAACTTCTCTCACAAGCAAAACATAATCACTCTTTGGGTGTCAATCACATAGCGATGTGAACTAGATTATTGACTCTAGTAAACCCTTTGGGTATTAGTCACATGAAGATGTGAACTAATCACATAAAGATGTCTACTATTGGTGTGAAATCACATGACGATGTGAACTAGATTATTGACTCTAGTGCAAGTGGGACACTGAAGGAAATATGCCCTAGAGGCAATAATGAAGTTCTTATTTATATTTATTTATATCATGATAAATGTTTATTATTCATGCTAGAATTGTATTAGCCAGAAACTTAGTACATGTGTGAATACATAGACAAACAGAGTGTTCCTAGTATGCCTCTACTTGACTAGCTCGTTAATCAAAGATGGTTAAGTTTCCTAGCCATGGACATGTGTTGTCATTTGATGAATGGGGTCACATCATTAGAGAATGATGTGATGGACAAGACCCATCCGTTAGCTTAGCACTATGATCATTTAGTTTATTGCTATTGCTTTCTTCATGACTTATACATGTTCCTATGACTATGAGATTATGCAACTCCCGAATACCAGAGGAACACTTAGTGTGCTATCAAACGTCACAACGTAACTGGGTGATTATAAAGATGCTCTACAGGTGTCTCCGATGGTGTTTGTTGAGTTGACATAGATTGAGATTAGGATTTGTCATTCTGATTGTCGGAGAGGTATCTCTAGGCCCTCTCAGTAGGTGTCAATTTATTCAAATCAAGTCTACGATATAAAGAGAGAGGCATAACACTAACACCGGCTCCAAGATCACATAAAGCAGTTTTAACATAGTTTCTTTTAGTGAAGCATGGTATAGTTGGTACTCCTAGATCTCCTAGTTTCTTTGGTATACCACCTTTAAAAGTATAATTAGCAAGCATGGTGGAAATTTCAGCTTCCGGTATCTTTCTTTTATTAGTAACAATATCTTTCATGTACTTAGCATAAGGGTTCATTTTAAGCATATCAGTCAAACGCATACGCAAAAAGATAGGTCTAATCATTTCAGCAAAGCACTTAGAATCCTCATCATCCTTCTTCTTGGATGGTTTAGGAGGAAAAGGCATGGGTTTCTGAACCCATGGTTCTCTTTCTTTACCGTGCTTCCTAGCAACAAAGTCTCTCTTATCATAACGTTGATTCTTTGATTGTGCGTTATCAAGATCAACAGCAGGTTCAATCTCTACGTCATTATCATTACTAGGTTGAGCATCAACATGAACATCATCATTAATATTATCACTAGGTACATGTTCATTACCAGATTGTGTTTCAGCATCAGAAATAGAAATATCACTGGGATTCTCAGGTGTGTCAACAATAGGTTCACTAGAAGCATGCAAAGTCCTATCATTTTTCCTTTTCTTCTTCTTAGAAGAACTAGGTACATCAACATTAAATCTCTGAGAATCTTGCTCAATTATCTTAGGGTGTCCCTCAGGATACAAAGGTTCCTGAGTCATTTGACCCCCTCTAGTCATAACTCTAACAACATTATCATTTTTCTTATTATTTAATTCATTGAGCAAATCATTCTGAGCCTTCAGTACTTGTTCTACTTGAGTGGTAACCATAGAAGCATGTTTACTAATGAGTTTAAGTTCACCTTTAACTCTAGACATATAATCACTCAAGTGTTCAATCATATAAGCATTACATTTCAATTGTCTACCAACATAAGCATTGAAGTCTTCTTGTTTAACCATAAAATTATCGAACTCATCCAAGCATTGGCTAGCAAACTTAGTAGATGGGATTTCACATTTATCAAATCTATAGAGAGAATTTACCTTTACGACCTGTGTCGGGTTATCAAGACGATGTATTTCTTCAATAGGTGGTAAACTCTTAACATCTTTAGCTTTAATACCTTTTTCTTTCATAGATTTCTTTGCCTCTTGCATATCTTCAGGACTGAGAAATAAAATACCCCTTTTCTTCGGAGTTGGCTTAGGAGTTCGTTCAGGAAGTGTCCAATCATTTTCATTACTCAACATATTATTCAATAGAAATTTAGCTTGATCAACAGTTCTTTCCCTGAAAACACAACCAGCACAACTATCCAGGTGGTCTCTGGAAGCATCGGTTAGTCCATTATAAAAGATATCGAGTATTTCATTTTTCTTGAGAGGATGATCAGGCAAAGCATTAAGTAATTGGAGAAGCCTCCCCCATGCTTGTGGGAGACTCTCTTCTTCAATTTGCACAAAATTATATATTTCCCTTAAGGCAGCTTGTTTCTTATGAGCGGGTGAAATATTTAGCAGAGAAGTAATAAATCATATCCTAGGGACTACGCACACAACCAGGATCAAGAGAATTAAACCATGTTTTAGCATGACCCTTTAATGAGGACGGAAACAACTTAAGGATAAAGTAATAGCGAGTTTTCTCATCATTAGTGAACATGGTGGCTATATCATTTAATTTGTAAGATGTGCCACAACAGTTTCAGATTCATAGCCATAAAAAGGATTAGATTCAACCAAAGTAATTAACTCAGGATCAACAGAGAAATCATAATCCTTATCAGAAATACAGATAGGTGAAGTAGCAAAAGCAGAGTCGTATTTCATTCTAGCATTCAAAGACTTTTCTTTCAGCTTAGCTAATAATTTCTTAAGATCATATCTATCATTGCAAGCTAAGAAGTCTCTAGCAGTTTCTTCATCCATAACATAACCCTCAGGCAGAACAGGCAATTCATATCTTGGGGGAGAATCTTCATCATCACTTTCATCAATATTATCAGTTTCAATAATTTCATTCTCTCTAACCCTAGCAAGTTGTTCATCAAGAAATTCACCTAGTGGCACAGTATTATCAGGCATAGAAGTAGTTTCATCATAAGTATCATGCAAAGCAGAAGTGGCATCATCAATAACATGCGACATATTGGAATGAATAGCAGGTGTAGGTGTCGCAAGTTTACTCAAAACAGAAGGTGATCAAGTGCAGAACTAGATGGCAGTTCCTTACCTCCCCTCGTAGTTGAGGGAAAAGTCTTGGTTCTTTTATCTTTCAAGTTCTTCATAGTGATCAGCAGATACAAATCCCAAGTGACTCAAGGAATAGATCTATGCTCCCCGGCAATGGCGCCAGAAAATAGTCTTGATAACCCACAAGTACAGGGGATCGCAACAGTTTTCGAGGGTAGAGTATTCAACCCAAATTTATTGATTTGACACAAGGGGAGCCAAAGAATATTCTCAAGTATTAGCAGCTGAGTTGTCAATTCAACCACACCTAGAAACTTAATATCTGCAACAAAGTATTTAGTAGCAAAGTAATATGATAGTAGCGGTAATGATAGCAAAAGTAATAGTTTTGGTTTTATAGTGATTGTAACAGTAGCAACGGAAAAGTAAATAAGCGAAGATCAATATGTGAAAAGCTCGTAGGCAATGGATCAGTGATGGATAATTATGTTGGATGCGATTCCTCATGCAATAGTTGTAACATAGGGTGACACAGAACTAGCTCCAGTTCATCAATGTAATGTAGGTATGTATTCCGAATATAGTCATATGTGCTTATGGAAAAGAACTTGCATGACATCTTTTATCCTACCCTCCCGTGGTAGCGGGGTCCTATCAGAATCTAAGGGATATTAAGGCCTCCTTTTAATAGAGTACCAGACCAAAGCATTAACACTTAGTGAATACATGAACTCCTCAAACTACGGTCATCATCGGTAAGTATCCCGATTATTGTCACTTTGGGGTTAACGGATCATAACACATAATAGGTGACTATAGACTTGCAAGATAGGATCAAGAACTCACATATATTCATGAAAACATAATATGTTCAGATATGAAATAATGGCACTCTGGCCCTAGTGACAAGCATTAAGCACAGCAAAGTCATAGCAACATCAATCTCAGAACATAGTGGATACTAGGGATCAAACCCTAACAAAACTAACTCCATTACATGATAAATCTCATCCAACCCATCACCGCCCAGCAAGCCTATGATGGAATTACTCACGCACGGCGGTGATCATCATGAAATTGGTGATGGAGGAAGGTTGATGATGATGATGATGATGGATTCCCCTCTCCGGAGCCCCAAACGGACTCCAGATCAGCCTTCCCGAGAGAGTTCAGGGCTTGGAGATGGCTCCGTATCGTAAAACGCGATGAATCCTTCTCTCTAATTTTTTTCACCCCGAAAGTGAATATATGGAGTCAAGTGGACGTCGGTGGAGTGCCAGGGGGCCCACGAGGCAGGGGGCACGCCCCCACCCTCGTGGACAGGGTGTGGCCCCCTGGCCTTGATTCTTTCGCTAGTATTTTTTATATATTCCAAAAATATTCTCCGTTGATTTTCAGGTCATTCCGAGAACTTTTATTTCTGCACAAAAGTAACACCATGGCAGTTCTGCTGAAAAGAGCGTCAGTCCAGGTTAGTTCCGTTCAAATCATGCAAGTTAGAGTCCAAAACAAGGGCAAAAGAGTTTGGAAAAGTAGATACGATGGAGACGTATCAGCGGTAGTCATGGCCATGCGGGTGGCATGGTTGTTGGTGTACGGTGGAGCATGGTGGTGGTGTCGTAGGTGTTCTCGCATCTGGTGGTGCCCTGGTTTGGCGGAGGGATGTGAGTGTCTGGTTCATTACATGCCTGGATATTTCTTGGCCAATGGTGGCGGCGTCCACATGCGTGGTTTCCTTCCTGAAAGCTCTGTCGTGGCCTCTCCTCCTCTCCATGTTGCTCCGAGTGAAAACTTTATCTTCGCGATCGTGCGGTGGCGGCACCCTGGGGTTGTGCTTTTCTTGGAGGCGCCGTATAGGAGCCCATGCTTTGTACTTTCCCGGCTTCACCTCTTCACGGTGACTTGTGCTCCGTGGAGGTCTCCGTTGACTTCAAGCAGTCTCCATAGTTAGCTTGGTTGTTATTGGGGTGGTGTGTCGGTACCTGGCGCCTTTGTATCTTGCCTTGGGTGGGTGTGTTGTGTGCGGTGGTGTGTGCTTGTATCGATTTTATCGAATGTAATGTGATGTTGGTTGCTTTATAATATAAAGCGAGGGGGGCTTTTTCGTCAAACCCACAACCCCAAAATCCATCTCAATCCCTCCAATTCGAGCTGGAACCAAATTTTACCTCCCAACCTTCCACTGTCGTGCTCCGACCACGGTGCCTAGACCCCTGGCACCGGTTAACCATCTTCCCTGACTCTGAAGACAATGGAAAAGTTGGGGCATGTAACCACACAACATTGACAAGGACACGACATCTCCCCCACATGCAGCAATGCCATGTTGGCTTGTATGCGTCCTTCCCCGCCAATGGCTGGCTTCAAATTCTGTCCTACACGACGAACAAGGGGTGGCACACTGTGAAGAAGATTGAGGATGAGTTGACAATTCGGCTGCTCAAGAATCATAAACCAATCACTACTTCAGGATGCTGCTAACGTGACACTACGATCAGAGACCCTTTGATGAAACTGTGTGCAATGCAATAATCACAAACAGTGGTGTAAAAAAACCATCAAAAAGGTGCAAAACGTTTGCGATGATGGATGCATCAAACACGGTTCCGATTTTAGATGCGTGTGCGATGCAGAGCGTACGGTTCAATTCAATGACCTGTTTGCGATTATGAAGAAGAACAGAAACGAGCAGCCAGATGAAGATGTGTGCGATATACGACATACAGTTCACTCAGATTAACTATTTGTGATGAGGAGGAACAACAGAAACGGGCAGCTAGATAAAGGTGTGTGCAATTGAGGGCATACGCTTCAGAAGGATTAACTGTTTGTGATTAGGCAACGGAACAGAAACGGTCAGCTAGATCAAAGTGTCTGCGATTGATGGCATACACTTCACACGGATGAACTGTTTACGATTAGACACAACAAACAGAAACAGTTAGACAGATCAACATGTGTGCGCTAGACGGGCACACATTCTAATTAAAAGAAGTGTGCGCGATGGTAATAACGAGCGCGCACGATTGTTGGAACAAGACGTGTGCTGACATTGCCTATTGCGGTGCACCCTATGGTGCAAACTCCACGTACGCGGTCGAGAAAGCGTGCCCACGTTACGCCGTCCGGGAATAGTGCTGCACTTAGAAATTATAGAACCGTCAATAAATTTTGAGCCCGCGTCCCGTCACATTCCGAATTACTACCATGCTATATTTAATTGCAAACCTATTCACACTAATCAAAACCTAAATGGTTTCCCACTTAGGAGCATATTAGTACTCAGTTATAAATACTACTACTCTAAGATGACTGCACATTCCTTCTCAACTCCTCATCCATAAAAACAAACAAGTTATTCATCATCGTTCCCTTGCGTCTGGGTTGAGAGATTGTCACCAGGGAGAGGCAAGCATGGAAGCGGAAGCACGAGAGATGTCTCTCCTCACCGCGAAAGCAGCCGACATGTCCCGCCCTGCAGCCGTAGCAGCACATAGGTCCCGCCGTACCGTCGATGCAGCAGATTGGTCCGGCCGCACCGCAGAAGCAACAGAGATGTCTCGCTGCGCCACGAATGCAGTAGAGATGTCCTCCCGCGCTGCAGCGGCTTGGGAAAATGTCTCGCGGGCAGGCAAGGACTCTTACAGGCACATACATGCGATCGTCCATAGCCAGACGGATCAGATCTCTGGCTGGGTGAGGATGCAGGATGACATGAAAGCCTCGTTTGAATAGGCTTCCGGCGGCATCCGACAACTAAGGGAGAGCAATGCGAAGCTCTGGGCCGAGAGTGACCTGCTGAGGGCGAAGATCATCGGAAGTGCGAAGCAGCAGGAGGAGACCACTGCCTTGTTGAAGAGGACCGACATCATCGTCGAGAAACTTATGGACGAGAATGCCGTGGTGCGCATCAAGCGCAATAGGCTGGTGGAGGAATCCGTGGATGCTCTCAAGCAGCATCTTGAGGACAAGAAAGAGCTCATAGCCGCTTGCCGTGGAGACTAGTTCCCGCGTCCTGCAACAACGCATCAAGAAAGTAGAGATCAGCAAGCCAGATCCTTGTCTTCCTTCTTCTTCTGCCCTTGTGTATTTCGGGCGTTGCTGCATGTGGCTTTTTAATCATGTTCCTAAATATGTAAGACAATTATTATCCACTGTCATCATCCTTATATTCATCAATCTTGCTATAAGTCGCAGTCGATGCTATATAGGTCCGTCAGATCTTACATCAAGATCCGTGCAAAACTTTCTTTTTAGATTTTCATTTCTCTCTCTTAAATCTCAGCCCAATGAGACGTAGCCACGCTGTGAAACAAGGTCTCGGGCGCCATTAATGGAGACGTTGGGAGGGAGGTGCGCGGCGGATAGAGATCAAAGGGCTCTCCTCCCGATGAGCACACACAGGGGTCTGATCGCACGCCTCCAGTACTCAAATAGCTACCCCGCACGACACCTCCTAGCCAATAAAAAAGGGGACGCGTGGCGACACGTAATTGGTAATGAGAACGCCCACGGTTTCAATAATACTTATGTTTCCGATTTGTAACATGACAACACTTTTTCCAAAATGACTTTGTTGATTGTTAATGTGTGCACCTTCGCAAGTCAGACAGAAAAATTACCATAGCATGTTGGTCCCATGAAATGACACCATGCCAAGTTTCATGATTTTCAGGTGAGTTTTGAATTTCCAGGAATTTAAAAACCAAGTTTCTCAATGTTCCCGGCCGAGCCACGACGCCCAGATGTTTGAATTTCATTCCCATTTCTTGCATGGGACCTATAAATTTACCCAAAGACACACATGTGATTTTTCAACAAACTTTGGTGCATTGGAGCATGTGCTTGTAGTTCAAATTTGAATTATGCACATTAAATGCCTAGAAACTCAATTAATGCATAAAAATTCTAAATGAACCCGGAATAATTCCAAATTTAAGCACAAAACTCCTATTTGGTCTAAGATGCCTGTGTAAAAAATCAAGGCGGGAGAAGGCAGTGTATGTCGTTTCGCACACGGAGGTGACACGTTCCCTCTCGGAACCACGGGCCTTCTTGAGAGAAGCTCTGGTTTGTAAGAAACTTATACCAAAGCTTGTCCCAATTCGGCCAAATAATTTACCACAGCATGTTGGTGTCATGTCATGACAACATGCCAAGTTTCATGATTTTTAGGCGTGTTTTGGATTTACATGAATTAAAAAACCAAGTTTTTCAATCTTTCCAGCCGAGGCACGACGCCCAGATGTTTGAATTCCATTCCCATTTCTTGCATGGGACCTAGAAATTCACCCAAGGACAAACATGTGATTTTTGAACCAACTTTGGTGCACTGGAGCATGTGCTTGTAGTTCAAATTTGAATTATGCACATTAAATGCCCAGAAATTCAATTAATGTATAAAATGGCCAAACAACCCGAAATAATTCCAAAATTTAGCACGGTACTTCTATTTGGTCTAATCTACCTGTGTAAAAAAATTAAGGCGGGAGAAGGCAGTGTATGTTGTTTCGCACACGGAGGTGACACACTCCCTCTCGGAACCACGAGCCTTCTTGAGAGAAGCTCCGGTTTACAAGAAGCTTATACCAAAGCTTGTCCCAATTCGGCCAAAAAAATATACCACAACATGTTGGTGCCATGTCATGACACCATGCCAAGTTTCATGATTTTCAGGTGTGTTTTGGATTTACAGGAATTAAAAAACCAGGTTTCTCAATCTTTCCGGCCGAGCCACGACGCCGAGATGTTTGAATCTCATTCCTATTTCTTGCATGAGACCTAGAAATTCACCCAAGGACACACATGTTATTTTTCAACCAACTTTGGTGCACTAGAGCATGTGCTTGTAGTTCAAATTTGAATTATGCACATTAAATGCCCAGAATTTCAATTAATGTATAAAAAAGGCTAAACAAACCCGGAATAATTCCAAAATTTAGCACGATATTTCTATTTGGTTTAATATGCCTGTGCAGAAAAATTAAGGTGGGAGAAGGCAGTGTACATATGTCGTTGAGCACACGGAGGTGACATGTTCCCTCTCGGAACCATGAGCCTTCTTGAGAGAAGCTCCGGTTTACAAGAAGCTTGTACCAAAGCTTGTCCCAATTCGGCCAAAAAAATTACCACAGGATGTTGGTGCCATGTCATGACACCATGCCAAGTTTCATGATTTCCAGACGAGTTTTGAATTTCCAGGAATTTAAAAATCAAGTTTCTCAATTTTCCCAGCCGAGCCACGAGCCAAGATGTTTGAATTTCATTCTCATTTCTTGCATGAGACCTATTAATTTACCCAAAGACACACATGTGATTTTTCAACAAACTTTGGTGCACTGAAGCATGTGTTTGTAGTTCAAATTTGAATTATGCACATTAAATACCTAGAAACTCAATTAATGCATAAAATTTCCAAACGAACCCGGAATAATTTCAAATTTAAACACGACACTCATGTAGTTGCATGTTCACTGTACATAAATGTTCTAGCAATTCAAACACCATCCTTTCCCTCCGTAATACCATTTTGTCTTTCAAAACATAATGAAAAAAATCAGGTATACCACAAACAGTTTACTAGAAAGAATCGTGTGGGATGCGATATAAAATATCTTGGCGTACCGTCTTGTCTGGCTTACGCAGGAAGCTTCGTCGTCTACGGTCACTAGTACAACGAGGTGCTAAAAAATGGTTTTTAACCCCTTTCCACAATGGCATTTGGAACTGTCGCCAAGTGAGTGTGGGCGATAGGGGGGGTCCTTCCCACACGACCTAGAAACCGTCGGGGATATGCCCTCCTGGCACACACGCTCGACAAAATGACGTCGTGTGCAACCGACGAGCACTCAAATACAGAAATACGTACAATAGTGCTAAAAAATACAATTATATAGGCGAAATCATTTCCGGTCATAAGTACATCCCACACAATCAGCCAACACTAAACGTTTCCGTTCGTATATACATCCCACATAGTCGCTCCAAGGAAAACGTTTCTGTTCGCAAGTAAATCACACACAATTTTCCCGGTTAAATCATTTATGATAGCGTTTCCATTGCACATGGTATTAACAATTTTATCATTTGCATTATTGAATTAATCACACACGGTGCCTAGAAGAAACTGTGTGTTAAGGGTTGTCCATCACACACAGTTTTTATGTGGTAAACGTTTGCGCCATGTGGCCTAACGCAAACAGTTTTCATGAGGATGTCGTGTGTGATTGTTCATTAATCTAGCACGGTTTATTCCTAGAATCTGTGTGCGTTATTGAATGCATCACACACGGTGTTTTCTCAATAACCGTTTGCAATAAAAAACAATTATCAGGCTAATTATCTGATTATTCATAATCCATTTATTAATCTAATTGAAATTTCATATTAAGCACACAATATATTTCATTTTCATAATTGAAATACATCAGAGTACAACATCATATAGCTTCAGCACTCAGCTACCCCATTACACAACTACACTAGGACCAGGTTTCACATGAAACATCTATAACCTTTCGAAATTAGCGTCATAGACGGTACATACACAGATGTATCTCATCTGGAAAACTGCTGAAGCAGAAGGCAAATATTGAGCCTTCATTGATGTTGAAGGTCTTTGTAACTTTAGGCCGGTGCCTATGGATGATTGACCGTCCATCCTTCATCCTCTTCGAGAACACTTCAATATTGAACCGTGGGTGTTGTATGAATACCTTCCTCGCCTCCTGACCATATAGGTGGTTTGAGAGGTAATCATCAGTGAACTGCTTTGGAAAGGTCTGAAAACAAGGATGTGCATAAATATCTTCTCTATATTGGAAATGGGGCAAAGGAATAAAAAAGGCAAGGATACTATTTAGTACCATCATGTAGTGAACTAATGTCTTCTTCATTGTGCAAACAAAGATCTTGTTGTTTTTGTCGCTAATTTCTTTATCCTAACAATCTTTCTGAGTTTCTTGACTTGACTGATATTCATGGACAACTCATGTCCCCATATGCAAAAGGGTCGAACAGTAGCTCCAAACCTCTGACAGCAGGACCTACATGTGCAAGACCAAATTGTTAAAAACCTAAATATTAGAATGGTTCCTGCAATTTCCCAATAATGTGCTATTAGACAATGAACCATGCACGTGCTAACCTCGATTGTAAACCTCAGTGCTTCCCATTGTTTCCCTGCAACACATATAAGGTAGTTAGTCATCAGGTTAAGTAAGAGTTCACATGCTGATGACCCACAAGTATAGGGGATCTATCGTAGTCCTTTCGATAAGTAAGAGTGTCGAACCCAACGAGGAGCGGAAGGAAATGATAAGCGGTTTTCAGCAAGGTATTCTCTGCAAGTACTGAAATAAGTGCTAACAACTAGTTTCGTGATAGGATAAATTGTAACGAGCAACAAGTAACAAAAGTAAATAAAGTGCAGCAAGGTGGCCCAATCCTTTTGTAGCAAAGGACAAGCCGGAACAAACTCTTATAATAGGAAAAGCGCTCCCGAGGACACATGGGAATATCGTCAAGCTAGTTTTCATCACATTCATATGATTCGCGTTCGATACTTTGATAATTTGATATGTTGGTGGACCGGTGCTTGGGTGCTATTCTTACTTGAATAAGCATCCCACTTATGATCAACCTCTATTGCAAGCATCCGCAACTACAACAAAAGTATTAAGGTAAACCTAACCATCGCATGAAACATGTGGATCCAAATCAACCCCTTACGAAGCAACGTATAAACTAGGGTTTAAGCTTCTGTCACTCTAGCAACCCATCATCTACTTATTACTTCCCAATGCCTTCCTCTAGGCCCAAATAATGGTGAAGTGTTATGTAGTCGACGTTCACATAACACCACTAGAGGCTAGAAAACATACATCTTATCAAAAAATCAAGCGAATACCAAATTCACATGACTACTAATAGCAAGACTTTGATAATTTGATATGTGGGTGGACCGGTGCTTGGGTGCTGTTCTTACTTGAACAAGCATCCCACTTATGATTAACCTCTATTGCAAGCATCTGCAACTACAACAAAAGTATTAAGGTAAACCCAACTGAGGGAGTCCTGGATTAGGGGGTGTTCGGATAGCCGGACTATACCTTCAGCCGGACTCCTGGATTATGAAGATACAAGATTGAAGACTTTGTCCCGTGTCCGGGAGGGACTTTCCTTGGCGTGGAAGGCAAGCTTGGTGATACGGATATGTAGATCTCCTACCATTGTAACCGACTCTATGTAACCCTAACCCTATCCGGTGTCTATATAAACCGGCGGGTTTTAGTCCGTAGGACAACATATACATCAACAATCATACCATAGGCTAGCTTCTAGGGTTTAGCCTCCTCGATCTCGTGGTAGATCTACTCTTGTACTACCCATATCATCAATATTAATCAAGCAGGACGTAGGGTTTTACCTCCATCGAGAGGGCCCGAACCTGGGTAAAACTTCGTGTCCCTTGCCTCCTGTTACCATCCGGCCTAGACGCACAGTTCAGGAGCCCCTACCCGAGATCCGCCGGTTTTGACACCGACATTGGTGCTTTCATTGAGAGTTCCTCTGTGTCGTCGCTGTCAGGCTCGATGGCTCCTACGATCATCGATAGCGATGCAGTCCATGGTGAGACCTTCCTCCCTGGACAGATCTTCGTTTTCGGCGGCTTCGCACTGCGGGCCAATTCGCTTGGCCATCTGGAGCAGATCGAAAGCTACGCCCCTGGCTGTCAGGTCATATTTGGATGTTTTAACTACACCGCTGACATCCGCGAGGACTTGATCTTCGACGGATTCGAGCCACGGCCGAGCGCGCCGGACTGTCACGACGAGCATGATCTAGCTCTGCCGCCGAACAGTGCCCTGGAGGCCGCGCCCGCATCGGCTCCGACCCTTAATTCGGAGCCAACTGTGTCGATCGAGGACGGGTGGTTGGACGCCACCTCGGGGGCTGCGACCCCAACGGCGATTGAGCCAAGCACCAGCCCCGTACTCTGCGAGACTCGTGACTCCAAGGAGCCGGACTCCTCTCCGGACTCCGAACCCTCCGCGCCCCTGCCGATCGAATCCGATTGGGCGACGATCATGGAGTTAACTTCCGCGGACATCTTTCAGTACTCGCCTTTCGTCGATATCCTGAAGTCACTGAAGTCTCTCTCTTTATCAGGAGAGCCCTGGCCAGACTACGGTCAGCAAGGTTGGGGTACGGACGATGAAGAAATTCAAATCCCACCCACCACCCACTTTGTAGCCACTGTCGACGACTTAACCGACATGCTCGACTTCGACTCCGAAGATATCGACGGTATGGACGCCGATGAAGGAGATGATGAAGAACCAGCGCCTACTAGGCCCTGGAAAGCCACCTCGTCATATGACATATACATGGTGGACACCCCAAAAGAGGGAGATGGCGACAGAACAACGGAGGATGACCCCTCCAAGAAACAGCCTAAGCGCCAGCGTCAGTGGCGCCGCTCAAAATCCCGCCAAAACAAACAAGGTGATTCCAGCACGGGAGATAATAATACTTCGGAAAGTGCCGAAGAAAACCCCCTACAGCAAGATTTAGCACAGGAGGATGGAGAAACCAGCCCTCATGAGAGAGCGGCAGACAGAGAGGTCGAGGACGATAATTATATGCCTCCCTTCGAAGACGAGGCAAGCCTCGACGACGACGAATTCGTCGTGCCAGAGGATCCCGTCGAGCAGAAGCGTTTTCAACGCAGGCGTATGGCCACGACAAGAAGCCTCAAGAAAAAACAGCAACAGCTTAGAGCTGATCAAGATTTTCTAGTCGACAGATGGACTGAAGTCCTTGCGGCCGAAGAGCATAAACTCGAACGCCCCTCCAAGAGCTACCCAAAGCGCAGGTTGCTACCCCGATTAGAGGAGGAAGCACTTGATGCGGCCGACCGGCCACCTCGTGGTCGCGACAGAGAGGCCTCTCGGCCCTCCACTCAAGCCGCACCCCGTACCAAGGCACGGGAATATGTGCCGGACTTACGAGACATGTTGGAGGACAAGGCAAGGCAAACAAGATCGATCTATGGATCACGTGGGTGCCCCACGGCTCGAGACGGTAACTGTCATGCCGGCTACAAATTCGGCGGGGCAGAACACAGTAGACAAGGCTCATTGGAGCTACATCACGATATAGCCCAGTACAGAGGCGCCGCACACCCACTCTGCTTTACAGACGAAATAATGGATCATCAAATCCCCGAGGGTTTCAAACCTATAAACATCAAATCATATGATGGCACAACAGATCCTGCTGTATGGATCGAGGATTATCTCCTTCATATCCACATGGCCCGCGGCGATGATTTCCACGCCATCAAATACCTCCCACTCAAGCTTAAAGGACCAGCTCAACATTGGCTTAACAGCTTGCCAACAGGATCAATCAGTTGTTGGGAGGACCTGGAAGCCGCATTCCTCGACAATTTCCAGGGGACTTATGTGCGACCCCTAGACGCCGATGACCTAAGTCACGTAATTCAGCAGCCAGAGGAATCGGCCAGGCAATTCTGGACACGGTTCCTAACAAAGAAAAATCAAATAGTCGACTGTCCGGATGCTGAGGCCCTAGCAGCCTTCAAACACAATATCCGTGACGAGTGGCTGGCCCGGCACCTTGGACAGGAAAAGCCCAAATCTGTGGCAGCACTCACAACACTCATGACCCGCTTTTGCGCGGGAGAAGACAACTGGCTTGCTCATAGCAACAATATGACCAAGAACCCTGGTAATTCGGACACCAGGGACAGTAGTGGCAGGTCGCGTCACAACAAGCAGAAGCGCCGCATTAACAGCGACAATGCTGAGGATACGGCAGTTAATGCCAGATTCAGAGGCTCTAAATCCGGTCAGCGGAAAAAGCCATTCAAAAGGAATCCTAGGGGCCCGTCCAGTTTGGACCGAATACTCGACCGCTCGTGCCAGATACATGGCACCCCCGAAAAGCCAGCCAATCACACTAACAGGGATTGTTGGGTGTTCAAGTAGGCAGGCAAGTTAAACGCCAAAAATGAAGACAAGGGGCTGCATAGTGATGACGACGAGGAGCCTCGGCCGCCGAACAACAGTGGACAGAAGGGCTTCCCCCCACAAGTACGAACGGTGAACATGATATACGCAACCCACGTCCCCAAAAGGGAGCGGAAGCGCGCGTTAAGGGACGTATACGCGGTAGAGCCAGTCGCCCCAAAGTTCAACCCATGGTCCTCCTGCCCGATCACCTTTGATCGAAGGGACCATCCCACTAGCATCCGTCATGGCGGATTCGCCGCATTGGTCCTAGACCCAATCATTGACGGATTTCATCTCACTAGAGTCCTTATGGACGGCGGCAGCAGCCTGAACCTGCTTTACCAGGATACAGTGCGGAAAATGGGCATAGATCCCTCGAGGATTAAGCCCACCAAGCCGACCTTTAAAGGCGTAATACCAGGTGTAGAGGCCAACTGTACAGGCTCAGTCACACTTGAAGTGGTCTTCGGATCCCTGGATAATTTCTGAAGCGAGGAGTTAATCTTCGACATAGTCCCGTTTCGCAGTGGTTATCACGCACTGCTCGGGCGAACCACATTCGCTAAGTTCAATGTGGTACCGCATTACGCATACCTTAAGCTCAAGATGCCAGGTCCTCGAGGAGTAATTACGGTCAATGGAAACACCGAACGCTCCCTCCGAACGGAGGAGCACACGGCGGCCCTTGCAGCGGAAGTATAAAGCAGCCTCTCCAGGCAGTTCTCCAGTCCGGCCACTAAACGACCGGACACCGTCAAGCGCGCCCGGAGTAACCTACAACAAGACCGCCTGGCACGATCCGAGCAGGCATAGCAATGCGGCCCCAACCCCAACCCTTGCAAAAAGGCGATGCCAGTACTTCGCGTACATAACTACGCTCTAGAGATACCATGGGTACAGGGGGAGGGGCACCATCACGGCACGCCCAAAAATACGGCTTAAACCGTACCAGGGGCTGCCGATTTTTTTATTTTTCTCTTACTTTCAGGACTCCATCCTTCGGAAGGCCTGTTCGGTAGTTCAATTGCCGCACAAATGATGCAAGAACCAGGGAAGCAGACAAGCCATGCCGCAGTACGGAGCTCCCAGGTGGTCTCTATCATGAGCAGTATACCTGTTCCGCATACTATTCCGCAGCTTGCCCCTGGAACGGACATGTTAACTAGTCCAACCTTCCACTTATTGCATTATTTGTATCATTCTGCTTTGATCGCAACCCTTTTTAATAAACAATGCATAGCTTTCGTCTATTTTTGCATTACCTTTTTTCTTTATATATGTTCCTTAACGACATGTTGCACCCGTACACGTTGGTACGGCCAAAATACGCCAGGGGCTTTAGTATCCCTCAATATGGTGTGAGAAGTCCGAACACTTTAACAAGTGCGGCACCTCGAACTTATAGCATTATATGCATCAGCTCCGAATCATGTCTTGGGTCAATAGTTGGGTTTGCCCGGCTCCTATGTTTTGGTGCCTTACGTTCCGCTATATCGGCTAAGGTAGCACTAGGAGAACCACTGCGATTGTGCGCCAGTTGAGCTGGGTCGAGCACCTCAGTGGAGAAAGCTAAAACTGACTGTCATGATGAAGTGAGAGCTGGTCGCTGTTCGAGAGGTTTTTCGAGTCCCTAAAGACTTATGCCGCTTAGGGCAAGGAGCCGGCTCTGTCCGGCCAAGGCGTGGATAGCGCCCCGAACTCGGTCTTTCGAATACCAGGGGCTTCGCCGAAATTTAAAATTATAGAATTCTATGGCTAAGTGAGAGTGTTCACGCATTATAGTCCGATTGCCTTGTTCGTTGGGCTGAGCGCCTCCCTCAAAGGACCCAAACATGGGAAAAAGAGCGCTCAGGTTTATCCCGAACACCCCAGCACTAGCGGCATGGGGGCAGAAGCCGACGACTCGCCATCTCTCAGAATTGATAAACAGACGCACAAAAGGTAATATTTTAAATCCCAACTGCATTGCTTAGCGCATATAAACAAGTTTTCAGCGCACAGGATAAAACGAGCAAGTTTCACTCAAAAATTACATCCCTAGAACATTCATCCGCCACAAGGCGGGCACCCTTCAGAACATCCTTATAGTAATTCTCGGGCTTGCGATGCTCTTTCCCCGACGGTGGCCCGTCCTTCACCAGCTTCTCAGCATCCAGCTTGCCCCAGTGCACCTTAGCACGGGCAAGGGCCCTACGGGCACCTTCAATGCAGACGGAGCGCTTGATGACTTCGAGCCTTGGACATGCCTCCACCAACCGCCACACCAGCCCGAAATAGCTCCCAGGCACAGCCCCTCCAGGCCACAGCCGAACAATGAGGCCCTTCATGGCCTGTTCGGCCGCCTTGTGGAGCTCGACCAGTTGCTTCAGCTGGTCGTTCAGGGGCACGGGGTGTCTGGCCTCAGTATACTGAGACCAGAACACTTTCTCTGTCGAGCTGCCCTCCTCGGCTCGGTAGAATGCGGCGGCATTGGATACACTCCGGGGAAGATGTGCGAACGCTCCTGGAGAGCTCCGGATTCGGGTAAGTAACAAGTAACTCACATCTATGTATTTGCTTTGCATAAAGAATGCCTTACCCTCCGCTATCCTCTTCACCTCATCCAACTCCTGGAGGGTCTTCTGGGATTCGGCCTTGGCGGACTTGGCGTTTTCAATAGCCACCGCGAGCTCGGACGCTTGCGTCTTTGAGTCAAGCTCCAAACTCTCATGTTTTTCCATGAGAGCCTGGAGCTCTTGCCGCACCTTGCCAACCTCGGCCTCATACTTCTCCCGCTCGGTGCGCTCCGAGGCTGCCCTCTTCTCGGCCTCGACCAGCGCCTGCTTAAGGGTCGCCACTTCAGACGTGGCCCCTAAAATAGCCACGATAATCCTGTCATTCTTTGCAATTGCACCTTTTTATATATATATTTAAAAACATGGTATTTCTTACCTTCATTGTCCTCGAGCTGCTTCTTGGCACGCCCGAGCTCTTGCTCGGACCGCTCGAGGTTCTACTTTAGCGTGTCCACTTCCGTAGTCAGTGCGGCGGACGCAAGCAGGGAAGCCTGCATATGCATATTGACTCATTTTTTTAGACTCCTGCGAATTCTATTTGATCCTCTATTCGGCTTTTCTTCTCGAACGCCAAACAGAGCATCAGGGGCTACTGTCTATGCGGTACTATTATTTACACATTCTTTACTTACCTCAAAGCCTGTCAAAAGGCTAGTACAAGCTTCAGTCAGTCCGCTCTTGGCGGACTGAACCTTCTGGACCACCGCACTCATAATAGCGCGGTGCTCCTCGTCGATGGAGGCACCTTGGAGCGCCTCCAACATATTGTCCGGCACCTCCGGTTGGACGGGGGCCGCCGGCACAGTGGACTTGCTCCTCTTGGAAGGAGGTCCCCCGCCGGACTCTGGAACCTTTGAAGGTTCCGGAGCGGTGTCCAGCCTAGAGCTGGACTTGGAGCCCTGAGGGGTTTCATCCCCTTTACTCCTGGAGTCCGGGAGGTCACCTTGCGACGCCTCCAGGACCACCTCCTCTCGGCTTGGAACCTGTTGGGACAACACTTCGGTGTCGTCCATAGGGCGGGGGGAGGAAGCCGTCGGAAGCGAGTTCACCTCCGACGGGTCCAGTGAGCCGCTCGACGATGCGTCGAGCCGGTCTTTGGGTGGGCTGCATAAACATATTCGACGTAAGGGAAAGCTGTGCAATAAACGAATACTATGAATTACTCTGATATCCGGATACTTACGATTTTGCCAGGGGCTTGACCCTGGGCTGCCACTCCTCTCTGCCGTCGGCGTCGGTGGAGTAGTCTGGAGGAAGGGTTTTCCCCTTCTTGGACCCTCCGGCCCCCCCAGAGAGGGCGGCCTTCCTTTTCTTCTCTCCTCCCGCTGGAGGGGGAGAGCTCTCCTCTTCTTCCTCCTCGTCTTCACGGGAGGAATGCGCCTCGGAACCATCGGATGATGGATCCGACACCTCCTGGCGCCGGGCACTCTTTCGAGTCCTCGTGGCCTTTTTCGTGGCCTTCTTCTCCGGCACCACATAGGGTGCCAGAACCAGCAGCTTTGCCAAGCGAGCATCCGCTGGGCCTTCGGGCAAAGGAGCCGGACAGTTGATCTGTTTGGACGTCGCCTGCCAATCCTGTCAAAGGAAAGGGAGCTTAGATCCCGCATCGAGTCAAACTATGAAAAACGGATACCCTGTAAAAGGGGAAAAAACAGCTTACCGCGAGAGCGTGACGCTGCGCACTGAATCCGCGATCCTCGGTAGCGGATGCGGGAGCCTCGGTGCCTTTGAAAAGCACCTTCCAGGCATCTTCGTACGTCATGTCGAAGAGCCTGTTCAGAGTTTGGTGCCGCGTCGGGTCGAACTCCCATAGGTTGAAAGCCCGTTGTTGACATGGGAGGATCAGGCGGATGAGCATAACCTGGACTACGTTGACAAGTTTGAGCTTCTTGTCCGCCAGGGTTTGGATGCATGTTTGGAGTCCGGTCAGCTCTCCTTTTTTACCCCACGACAGGCCGGTCTCCTTCCAGGAGGTGAGCCGTGTAGGGGGTCCGGACTGAACTCGGGGGGTGCGACCCATTCGGGGTCGCATGGCTCGGTGATGTAAAACCACCCTGATTGCCACCCCTTCAGGGTCTCCACAAAGGAGCCCTCGAGCCATAGGACGTTGGCCATCTTGCCCACCATGGCGCCTCCGCACTCCGCCTGGTTGCCGTGCACCACCTTCGGCTTGACGTTGAAAGTCTTGAGCCATAGGCCGAAATGGGGTCGGATGCGGAGGAAGGCCTCGCACACGACGATAAACGCCGAGATGTTGAGGACGAAGTTCGGGTCCAGATCGTGGAAATCCAGGCCGTAGTAGAACATGAGCCCCGGAAAAATGGGTGGAGAGGGAAGCCCAGTCCGCGGAGGAAGTGGGGGAGGAACACCACCCTCTCATGGGGCCTAGGGGTGGGGATGAGCTGCCCCTTTTCGGGGAGCCGGTACGCGATGTCGTTAGACAGGTATCCGTCCTTCCTCAGCTTTTTGATATGTCCCTCCATGACGGAGGAGACCATCCACTTGCCTCCCGCTCCGGACATGGCTGGAGAAGGTTGAGGTGGAGAGTGCGGACTTGGGCGCTGGAGCTCGAGTGCGCAAGAATGGATAGGCGAAGGAGGAAGAAGGCGTAGGTGAAAAGGTGGATCTTTATCCCCTTATATGGGTGGACGCAACTACATGTCCCCACCAGCCTGATAAGACTCGCTTATCTCCAAGCGCCATAATCAATGGCGCGGTTGGGTTACCCACCCCCGTATTGATGAGAATCCTGGGATAAGGGGACACGATCTCTGCTTTAACAAGACGTGCCAAGGAAACCGCCTCGCATAATGCACTGAGGGGGGATAATGAAACGACTCGGATAAAGGCTTGGCCGTGGTGTGTCATGCTACGGAATACGTCAGCAGATTAGATTGGTGTAAATATTATTCTCTCTATGGCAATATGTGGAAACTTATTTTGCAGAGCCGGACACTATCTTTGTGTTCAAAATCTTCAAGTACTTGGAGGAGGAACCCGCCTTGCAATGCTGAAGACAATATGCGCACCGGACTCGTCGTCATTGAAGCCTGGTTCAGGGGCTACTGAGGGAGTCCTGGATTAGGGGGTGTTCAGATAGCCGGACTATACCTTCAGCCGGACTCCTGGACTATGAAGATACAAGATTGAAGACTTCGTCCCGTGTCCGGGAGGGACTTTACTTGGCGTGGAAGGCAAGCTTGGCGATACGGATATGTAGATCTCCTACCATTGTAACCGACTCTATGTAACCCTAACCCTATTTGGTGTCTATATAAAGCGGAGGGTTTTAGTCCGTAGGAAAACATATACATCAACAATCATACCATAGGCTAGCTTCTAGGGTTTAGCCTCCTCGATCTCGTGGTAGATCTACTCTTGTACTACCCATATCATCAATGTTAATCAAGCAGGACGTAGGGTTTTACCTCCATCGAGAGGGCCCGAACCTGGGTAAAACTTCGTGTCCCTTGCCTCCTATTACCATCCGGCCTAGATGCATAGTTCGGGACCCCCTACCTGAGATCCGCCGGTTTTGACACCGACAACCGGCCTTTAATTTGTTGGAGTAATGTTTAGGTCGGCTAGCTCTGTTTAATTGTTGAACTTGCTAGATTAAGAAGTTAGTCTCCTTTGTGTACCCAAATTATGCAATGACGTGGATGACCACTATAACCAGCGAAATTTGAACCAAAATCTTTGATGTTCAAACTCAACACACACGGGTTAAGCTATCTGAATCGTTTGTGATGTTCACATATCTTACACAGTTCTGAATAAGGGGCCGTGTCTGATGACACTTTGCACGCCAGTTTTTTCGCTGAAGCGATTCCAAATTTTTGGCTTCCGCGGAAATATCTACCTTCCCACCCCCTCCCCCATACCAAAAGCCATTTTTCCCCTGTTTCCGCCCTCCTTTCCAAGTTGAAACCTTCACTCCTTGTTTGCAGCGCCAACTCCTCGCCGGCGACCCTCCTCCATGCTGCTTCGCCTTGCCTATCCAGGCAGGTAATCCACACCCGACCCCCATCCTCCTTCTCCTTCCACATCCCACATGCCCTGACCGCCGGCTCGACACCTTCCACCCAAATCACCGACCCCTCCACCAAATAAGCGATGCCCTAAGCATGGTGCGCGCAGTATAGCCAGGATCCCAAGGACCATTTGGTAGCGGAGAAGCAAATCGCGGCCGAACACGCGGATGAGGTCATGATGGCTTCCATTCATGTCAACCCCCAGATCTTGGAGCAGCACCTCGCCGTCGAGGCCTCGCGTGCCGACGACGCGATGCGGTTGGCTGTTTGGTTCAATTCTGCAATGTGATGTTCAATTGTTGTGGGTGCATTCTTTTATTGTATACCATGTGAGAAATAAATCTAATTTGGCTATACTAAATACATGAGAAACAAATACAATTGCTATATTTCCATGTTGTTAAGCATGCTTGGTTTGGTTAACTGTCTGATCTTCTATTTGGAGTATGTTATATTGTGCAATGTGGTGCTCGGTTAATGTTTGGTTCATTTGTTGTGGTGTATAGTTAACTGTTTTGTTTGGTTCAATTCTACAATGCGATGTTCAATAGTTGTGGGTGCATTATGTTGTTGTATACCATGTGAGGGATAAATTGAATTTGGTTGTAGTAAATACATGAAAAAAATACAATTGCTATATTTCCAAGTTGTTAAGCATGCTTGGTTTGGTTAACTGTCTCATCTTCTATTAGGACTATGTTATATTGTGCAATGTGGTGCTTAGTTAATGTTTGGTTCATTTGTTGTGGTGTTTAGCTAACTGCTTGGTTCAATTCTACACTGCGATGTCCAACTGTCGTGGGTAGAATTTTGTTTTGTTGTGCATGTGAGGAATAAATCGAATTTGGCTGCACTTAATATATGAGAAACATATACAAGTGCTATATTTCCTATTTCTTAATCATGCTTGGTTTGGATAAATGGGTTTTCCATGTGGCTTGATTTAATCTGATGAATCTGCAATGTGCTTATTTTTCATCAACATATTTTACTCATAGCATGTCATACGTCCATTTTGCATCAAGCTTTTATATCGATATATATTGCATTATGGGCTGTTATTTCACTTTATGTCACAATACTTATGGCTATTCTCCCTTATTTTACAAGGTTTACATAAAGAGGGAGAGTGCCGGCAGCTGGAATTCTGGTCTGGATAAGGAGCAAATATTAGAGACCTATTCTGCGCAACTCCAAAAGTCCTGAAACTCCATGGAACGTCTTAAAAGAAATAAATAAAAATCCACGCCAAAGATGAAGGCCAGGGGGCCCACACCCTGCTCACGAGGGTGGAGGCGCCCCCCCTAGGGAGCGCCCCCTACCTCGTGGGCCCCCTGGTGGCTCTCCGATGCCCATCTTCTCCTATATGAGGTCTTTCGATGAGAAAAAAAATAAGAAGGGGAACTTTTCGGGACGAGACCCCGCCGCCACAAGGCGGAACCTTGGCGGATCCAATCTAGAGCTCCGGCAGAGCTATTCTGCCGGGGATACTTCCCTCCCAGAGGGGGAAATCATCACCATCGTCATCACCAACGCTCCTCTCATCGAGAGAGGGCAATCTCCATCAACATCTTCACCAGCACCATCTCATCTCCAAACCCTAGTTCATCTCTTGTATCCAATTCTTGTGTCAAAGTCCGGGATTGGTGCTAGTAGGTTCCTAATAGTGTTGATTACTCCTTGTAGTTGATGCTAGTTGGTTTAATTGGTGGAAGATCATATGTTCAGATCCTATATGCATATTATTACCCCTCTAATTATGAACATGAATATGCTTTGTGAGTAATTACGTCCGTTCCTGAGGACAATGGAGAAGTCTTGCTATTAGTAGTCATGTGAATTTGGTATTCGCTTGACATTTTGATAAGATGTATGTTTTCTAGCCTCTAGTGGTGTTATGTGAACGTCGACTACATAACACTTCACCATTATTTGGGCCTAGAGGAAGGCATTGGGAAGTAATAAGTAGATGATGGGTTGCTAGAGTGACAGAAGCTTAAACCCTAGTTTATACGTTGCTTCGTAAGGGGTTGATTTGGATCCACATGTTTCATGCGATGGTTAGGTTTACCTTAATACTTTTGTTGTAGTTGCGGATGCTTGCAATAGAGGTTGATCATAAGTGGGATGCTTATTCAAGTAAGAATAGCACCCAAGCACCGGTCCACCAACATATCAAATTATCAAAGTATCGAACGCGAATCATATGAACGTGATGAAAACTAGCTTGACGATATTCCCATGTGTCCTCGGGAGCGCTTTTCCTATTATAAGAGTTTGTTCCGGCTTGTCCTTTTCTACAAAAGGATTGGGCCACCTTGCTGCACTTTATTTACTTTTGTTACTTGTTGCTCGTTACAATTTATCTTATCACAAAACTATCTGTTACCACTTATT